>NW_015554054.1:396209-398461 GCF_001515605.1 Sinocyclocheilus anshuiensis
TTTCAATATAGTTCTGACCGAAGTCGTTTAATTTTTAATGCATGTCGATTATTGCTCTAAAAACGAAAAAAAAAAAAAAAGTAACTAAAATATTTTGCAGTTTTTCCTGATTTTGATCTGCCTCTAAAATGATTTAGCTTTTCGGTAGACATCACCTATTCTTTTAATTTTTTTAACTTGTCCAATCCAACTTCCTGAATACAAAAATGAATATTATTTTTTATTTAATTTAAAGGGATAGTTCACCCAAAAATGCTAATTCTGTTTAAATTTACCCTACACTTGTATGATTTGTTTGAGTATCTGCCTTCTGTTAAACACAAAAGATATTTTTTTACCATCAAACAGTTGATGGTAGCCATTGACTTCCATTGTCTTCAAAATGTCGTCTTTTGTGTTCAACAGAAGACAGAAACTCACACAGGTTTGGAACAACATGAAGGTGAGTAAATGATGACAGAATTTTTATTTTTGGGTGAACTATCCCTTTAAGAAAGGTTACAACCATCTACTGTATGTCCTTTGCGTTTGCTAGAACCTCACCAAAACACAGGGACGTTTTCAAAGGTGTCAAGAATTATTGGAGAAAATAATAGGGTAAAGTAGTGTAGTTGCCATGAAATTACTTTCTAATGTACCTTCCTTCATCCACAAAAATGGATTGTAATGAATAGTGACTCAGGTGTCTAAATACTCTTTTTCTGAGTGTCAAAGTCCTCAACATCCAAGTAATGTTCACCGTTCTCCACTTTCTGATTAAACCCCTGTTGACTGTGTTTCTCTGCCCTGCAATTTTAAAGCTTAACCTGCTTATCTGAAACCCTGAGACTCCATCAGGCTCCTGCTACCTGCGGACAAGCGTGAAAATAACCCAGAGACGCTACTTTAAATATAAATGGATTTACTAATTGATGTCTTTTAGGGTGGAACCGCCTATGAATCCTTTGAAATGAAAATCTACTGAATTCTCGGCCCTTAAAGCATTTCAAATTTCAAAGTGTACTTGCCAGTGATGCATATTTTGATAGATTCATAAATTTGTATGTTACTGATTAGCATTAACTGTTGGTTTTCACTGAGGTCTAAACAATTTTGTTCAAAGTGCAATGCGGCTCAAGTCAGTCTTGCCATATCAGCATTTTCTCGATATACAATACTTTATATCACTGTAGTACTATCTGTAGTAAAAGGTCCCTCTAGCTGCTTGATGATATCTTATATTTAATTATTATTATTATTTTATTTTTTTTTGTGATAATGGCACATCATTTTTAGCTTTTTGCAACATAATTATAGAGAGAGGGAAAGTCACATTGTAAAAATGTGGAGTCATTAACAAAAGAAATAAAAGATCATTGTGACTTTGTATCTTACAATTCAGACTTTATTTCTCACAATTGGGATTTTATATCTCACAATTTATTTATTTATTTACCATGGTGGAAACACATTTCCATAGTTACCACATGGAGTATATTTTTGTAGGCTGCCTGTACATATATTTTTTTATGAATTATTATAAAATTGTAAATTATAACCTTATTACAAATTATTATTATATTATATATAAATTATCATTATAATATTCTTAAACATTTTAATATTTTTATTTTGTAGTAGTTTTGCAGAATCAACTTTTAATTTAATTATCAAATGAAATTTGTATTTAAAAAAATAAGATTTAGGTATAGCTGCTTTAAATTTATACTTACAATTCAAAAAAAAAAAAGTTTAAATCAGTTGGGCCTATTTAGTCTGAGACCAAACTGAATTTATTTACTATACTGGAATTTGCAAAATATAGTATTTACTTATTTTATATTTTGTTTTATTTTAATCATTTAATTTAATTTAATGTATATATTTAATTGCTTGTTTGTTTCTTTGAGGGGAAAATGTGTATTAAAGGGGTTATATGATGCGATTTCAAGTTTTGCTTTCTCTTTGGAGTGTTACAAGCTCTTGGTGCATAAAGAAGATCTGTAAAGTTGCAAAGACTAAAGTCTCAAATCCAAAGAGATATTCTTTATAAAAGTTAACAGTCAGCCACGCCTACCTAAAACGGCTCGTTCTAACATGCCCCCACATGTCTACGTCACGATGTGGGAAAATTTGCATAACGCCGCCCAAATGTTCACACAAAGAAAGAAGGCATAACTTTTATTCTCGCTGGTATATTGTTGCCGCTGCCATGTCGTGAAGGCGCGGTGTGTTTCGTTGTGAAAGCGAAACTACTTTATTTAGCCTTCCAA
>NW_015554054.1:398546-413864 GCF_001515605.1 Sinocyclocheilus anshuiensis
ACTAGAAATCAGTGGTTAAGTTTTATTTACAACACTGTTCCAGAACAGTTCAACCCAAATATTCAGATGTGTGCAGTGCATTTTAAGAAGGATTATTTCTTGATCCTACAGAGTAGCCTACAATGCCGGCTGTTCTGACTGCAACGCAATGCGTAAAAAGACAGTATAATCCGTAATTATGTCCCCACTGGATGCAAAAAAATGCCTCATTTAAACGGGTTTTAATGTTTTTGTCTCGTCGCTCCGGCCGGGACAAGGCGTCACAGTATGGTAGGGGCGTAACATTTCCGTCACACGCTTGAGGTATTCGGCCAATCACAACGCACTGGATAGCTGGCCAATCACAGCACACCTCGCTTTTCAGACCGATGAACTTTGTAAAAATCGACGCGTTTCAGAAAGGCGGGGCATAGAAGAGAAACAATAATATACAGTATGTGGAAAATAATGTGTTTTTTGAACCTTAAACTGCATAAACACATTTCATTACACCAAATACACAAAATAATGTTCTTTTTAGCAACATCATATGACCCCTTTAACAATACATTGTGCCCAAATCTGGGGCACACAAAGAAAATAAAATGTGTTAACTCTTTATTTTAAGGACCAATTCTCACTATTAACTAGCTGCTTCTTAGTATACATATTACTAGCAAACTGGCTTTTTATTAGTACTTATAAAGCACATATGAATGCCTTATTCTGCATGACCATATTTTAGATTCCATAATCTCTATGTCATACCTAAATGTAACAACTACCTTACTAACTATTAATAAGTAGCAAATTAGTGTCAGGGAACTGGAGAGAGATGAGGCGAGAACTCAAATGCAGGAAGTCTGGGCTCTTTATTAATGATAAAAACAAAATAAACAACTACCCCAAGGGAGAAAAGCAGGCAGGCAGGCCAGGCCAGGGCACAGCAAGGCAAGGCAAGGGAAGATGAACACACCACACACACAACGAATCCTAACTGACATAAAACAACGAACCAGCACAGGACTGCAGACACAAGGAGGATAAATAGGGAGACAAATGAGGAGGGTAACGAGGGAGACACAGGTGGAGTAACTAAAACACTAATGAGATAACAAGAAGGGCGGGTTCAGACAATAGACAGGAGAGCACATGGCACACACAACAATCCATGTGCTCAACAAAGTACACAGTGACATCTGGTGGCCAACTAGGGCACCAGCAGAACCGTGACCATTAGGAGTTTTTTGAGGAAAAACTCTTAGTTAATAGTGAATGTTTTCCCTATTCTAAAGTGTTACCTAAAATGATATTAAATGAATAAACATTTTATATACAATGAACTGAACATGAAGTCAAAGGATTGAGTCAAAAAATATGACACTGATTTTATTTTGTTGGATATGGCCAACATATGATGTGTTTGAGACTTTTTATTATTGTGCTGTATTTTTTTTTTTGTTCAGATGATAGTTTATGTAACATTTCTTGAAATATGATATTTGTGCCTTTATTGCTAAAGTAGTGGAACACCAATTTGTAGCTTGTTTTGGGAGATGTGAAGCGTTGGCCTGACGTCTGTCAGCAGTGCAGCTCTTCTGGCTCTTTCACTGCACTCTTATCTCTAATAGTGAGGTCATGCTGGTGTGCTTCTCTCAGCTTCTCTTATCTCTGTCTCTCTGCCTTTGCTCATGAAACTGACCAGCCAACAAGAGAGACACACATCACTGCACATACATCTCCATTAAAGATAGCCCACATGCACAAGGAGCCACACTAGATATGATGATTCCCAGCTCTGTTGAATTCTAACGGTGTTACACATGATGCTGTAGCTCATCTTGACGGTCTTTGAACAGAACTGCTTTTCAAATATTGTTTCCTATGGTCAGCAGAACTGGAGCCACTGTTATCTGGTTAGCCTTTTCTCATTAATCTCACCAAACATGTGCTTAATAAGTGAATTTGAATATTAAATAAACAGTTTGTGGTCCTGATTTAAATTAGTAGTGTTAAAAATTAAACTGTATGTTTTTAACATGTAACTACATTGTTATTACATTGTAATAATCATATTATTGTATAATATGCTGAATATAATTACTGTAATGTAAAGTATTGCCCAGTTTTCAGTGGTAACTCATTTAAAGGACACTTTGCCCTTGTGCGAATGCATGTGGCATAAAGGCTCCATATGTATCAGATAACGTCACTGTGGTGTCAAGATTATCTGTTCAATCAAATGAGCCCAAATGCAGGCTTTGTTCCACAGCTGATTGTACAAACTTTAGCCAACATAAATACACAAGGATAACCTTTGTAAATATCCCTGATATCAGTATCATATAATGTTTCCAATGTAATATCACATAAGCCCTGGTGTGAAATGGCTTCACATGAATATAGATTCTGTCGGGATAACAGTCGAATCTCTTAAAGGAGTAGTTCACCTAAAATGAACTATTCGTTATTAATAATAACTGCTACGTCATTATTTGCTCACCATTATGTTATTCCAGAATCTTTACTCAGCTCAAAAAAACAAAAACAAAACAAAAAAACCTTAAAAGTGTGCTTGTGTGGTATATTCCACATATTCTGAAGTAATATATAGCTTGATATTAGGAATTCAACAATCAACTTCAACATCCTAAAGATTTGATCCAATCTAAAAATGGATTTGGAACAACATGATGATGATTAAAAATAGGCCAATTATTGATATATCCATCAATGTTGTTGTTATTATTATTATTATAATTATTGTTATTTTCAAATTTTAAAATATGAGTTTTTATTGTTATTTAATAATAATAATAATAACAATAATAATAATAATAATAATAAAACCATATTTAATTTTATTTATTTTATTAACATGATGATAATACAATTATTAATATTTTTTACTTCTAATTTAACAAACATAATAATAATAATAATAATTTGTAACTTCTCATTTAACAACCATGTATTATTGTTATTATGTATGCCACATAACTCTGAGGAAACTATTCATATTAGGATATTCAGAGCAAGAATTCATAGCAGAAGTTCATGTCAAGATTACGCTAAATATGCTCACCTCTCGTATAAACATTTATAGCACTGGTCCAGACGGTGATTAATATTTTTATAAGACACTGACTGATGCATCAAGTGATCTCAAATCTAAAACCCGGCTCGCTGGGTTTTCCTGTTCCCAATGCATCTGGCCCAGTCTGGCCCAGTCATGTAGCCCATCTGCCAGCAGTCATTCACAGCGCTTCAGGGAGCTGCTCCACACAGACACGTCTTAGTCTGTGTCTGCTCTTTCCTCTTCCTGTATTAGCAGTGACATGGCATTACTCTTGCATCATTCTCACGGTTCCTTCATGAATTCCTTGGCTTCTCGGTCTTGTTGCCTTCGCAAATGTAGCCGTGCTTCTCCTGGAAGGTGAACACAAATAATTCAGAGGTTGGAGGTTCTTCTTCTGTACATGACACAATGAGTGCAGGAGATCCAGTCGAGATGTCATTTCCAGACACCTCACTGTCTGCTGTATATGGCGTCATTCCTGCTTTTGCTGAATTAATTAAGAGGTTTCTCGTTATCTCTTGCACACAGCAAGTTCAGGAAGGAGGTATGCTGTTAACTTGAAATAATTACACACCAATCCCACAGGACAAGAAGAAGAACTTTATTGTATTGAATGTGCATTTGTAGTGTATTTAAAAAAAAAAAGAAAAAAAAAAATGAGACCACTTAAGTCACTTAAAGATGACTGTTTCTTAACACACTTAAGTAGACTTTTAAAAAGTGCACTTTGTAATAATGTCAAATAATGTCAAAGTTTTACCTTAAAGTACATTTTAAATAATTTTCATAATATTTTGTCATGCTTTAAAGATGTACACTTATTTTGACGCGTTGACTAAAGCACATGTAAACTTGATTATAATAACTGCAGTGTGCAATTTGATATTGCATATAATAGTTAATATATTTTAAATGTACAAACTTGTAACTTTATCATTATATATGTGTAATTACAAATATATTTAAATACATGACATACAAGTTTCAATAGAAATGGCATTATATTTAAGATTTACCATAAGTGCTTGTCAGTACATTCTGCAGTACATATTAAAAATACTTATTTATGAAATTACATATAATGATGGAATTAAGTCCTACTTAACTGATCAAAAAATCACTGTAAAGTTCAGGTAATTACATTACATATACATTTAATCTATAATATATTTTCATTTGATTCTAAATGATATGCAATTAAATGTTGAAAAACAAAACAAAACATTACATTCATTTCTTTCCCCTTCTGTGGAACACAAAATGAGATCAACATGTTGTTCAACATGTCTCTCTCTCTCTCTCTCTCTCCATGTATATAACAGAAGTATGCATTTCATTTAGTCATTTCTCTTTTGGATTTAAGTATTTACTCAGTTTCAATTTAATTCCAGTTTTTGGAATTTATGTTGCTTTTAATGTGCTAAAATAAATAAGCTTTAATTGGATTTGACTTAAAAAATGGGTCCAAAAACATTGCAAATGTGCCGTTGAAGATCTCCAAATTTATATTCAAAATCTGAATTCATTATATTCCAAAACCTGAATATAATGATATTCCAAACAATTACATTCCAAAATGGCCTATTATATTCCAAATCTATATTCCAAATTTGAGTTATGAACTCAAATCTAATCAAAATTTGCATGTCTGTGTGCAATTTGCAACTATTTTAAGTTTTGGTGAATTGGAGGCAAATTCGTCTTATTCAAATGTTTTCATAAAATGCATTCTTTGCCAACACAACACAATCACAACTTTGTATGCTTAATTTTGATGTTTTGGCAAATTTATATGAATTCATAGCAAATCATATGAAAACATTGGCTGTATAAATTTGCCATCAATTCACTCAAATTTAAAATGGTTACAAATTGCCGTTTTAGCAAATTTTTATGAATTTGTAGCAGACTGTACAAAAAACAGCATAATAATAATAATAACAATAACAATAATAATAATAATAATAATAATAATATGAAAACTGAACAATAAAATTAAAACTATTAAAATTAAAATATTTAAATAAACTAAAATCTACTTTAAAATCCCAATACTATGTAATTACACTGTAATTACAATGTTACTAAATACGATTTAGGCATAAATGCATATATAATAGTGACTCCAAAAAAACATGCCTTATATATCACACCACCAGCATTGAATTCAACCCTGTGAGTGTTTTTGAGCTCTGCTGTAGCATATGAATTAGAATCCATCTCCGGTTTCTCTGATAAAGAGATTGGACATTGGGACACACTATACACAGCCGCAAGAATCACAAGTTCTGGCGAAACCAGATACAAGTTGAGTGTGAATGTTAATTGGTGAGATTATAAGAACAGGTGTGTGTTCAATCTGGGGCTCAAACACACCTGTAAGGGTCTTAGTCTTCAGTATATGTGCTAATACATTTGAAATAACAACATAAGTAACACAACACTGTACAACTGACACCAAGTATTGTCTATAACTGTCTTTTATAATAAATAGAGTTTTATTTGAGTTGCCAAATATTACAACAACATAAAACACACATTTTGCCAAAAAAAAAAAAAAGTGCTTATATGGCTTAAATTCATACAGAAAAAAAATATAAAGTAAAATAAAAAATCACTAAATATTACTAATTCAAATTCTTTAGGTTCCATCAATGAAACTATTTTTTAAGGGTCAAATCAGGAAAAAAAAGATTCTTAAACATGAAATCGAAATGTAAACTATCTGCAATGTTTTTGACATGAAGTGTCATTTTTAATTTGTCTGTTCATGTATATGTCACATATGTATTCTGCAGAAATCTTGGTTTTAAAGCATTGCTCGCGGTCATCTCATTTATACACGCTAGTATTCTGGCTGAAGAGCATCCATGCACAAACCACACACACACATACGTGACAGACTTTCACTCGTGCAGCACATCATTATTCCAGTGGGTTTAGCAGTGCATATATTTTATCCACGCTGCACGGATCAAGTTGGAGGGTTTGACTTGTCTACAGCTCATAACTAAATAAAAGCGGCTGTGTGATGATCAGTGTTGGGGAAAGTTACTTTTAAAAGTAATGCATTACAATATTGCGTTACTCCATAAAAAAGTAACTAATTATGTTACTTAGTTACTTTTTTATGGAAAGTAATGCGTTACGTTACTTTTGCGTTACTTTTTAAATCTGGACAGGGCTTGCTTGTTTGTTTTTAAAATAAAAAAGTTATATTTTTGGCAAATATAAAAGCCTTTTCACACCAAAAGTTAAATGAATAAGCCTCAGGCTGAAGGGAAAGTCAATTTATGTCCGTACAGTAGAATGCAGAAGAAGATATTTCAACACACACAGCAATAAAAAAAGACACACAAATGTTTGTCTAGAGTCATTTTTGCTTATTCGTACGGTTGAACTGGATCATCGAAGGTCAGAAGCAAATACATTGGTTAATAGAATGGGATTAAATACATAAAGGATATTTGTGTTGTTTAACATTTAATTATTGCAGGTTTGCGTCATATTCTGAGTTGCATTATTTTTATTCATTTTGAGGAATACTGAATCTGTGTTTTTTTGATGAGTGAGATGAATTAATGCATATTCATATTTATTTTAGAACTACAGTAACATCTTCTGATTTCTCTCAACATGGGGACAGGAGAGCTGTCAATCAATAAATTGGAAAAAAAAGTAACTTGCATTACTTATTTGAAAAAGTAACTCAGATATTCTCTTGTAAATTAAAAAGTAATGCGTTACTTTACTAGTTACTTGAAAAAAGTAATCTGATTACGTAACTCGCGTTACTTGTAATGCTTTACCCCCAGCACTGGTGATGATGAGGAAGAGTAGATCAGCATGCATGAGTGAGGGAATTCAACATTTCCCCAAAATTCAGTAACTTAAAACTGTTTAATTTTATTGAAATAAAAAAAAAGTTTTTTTTTTTTTTAATTATTGAAATGAAAACGTTATTTAATAAGGCAGTAATTTAATAATGGTCACTCAAACAAAATAAATTTTAGTGATAATATGTCTGCTTAGGCACAAACAAAACAAACAAACAAACAAACAAATAAATAAACAAAATAAATAAATAAATAAATACATACATAAATACATAAATAAATAAATAAAATTAATTCATTCATTTAGCGCACTTTGACTCTACAGTGGAGCATGATGTCACCCTCTATGAGGCTTTTTAGCTACATTTTAACAGTAAGAAAATTATATAAAAAAACTAAATAATAAAAAAAATCTAAACATGACATACAATAAATATCAAACTGTAACATACAGTAAATGTCAAACCATGTGGCCGACAAAATTGTAATAATATAATATTGTATTATACCTTTCAAAAGTGTAGGAGTCTATAATAATTGTTTTGTTTGTTTTAAGAAATTAACACTTTTATTCAGCAAGGATGTGTTAAATTGATCAAAAGTAACCATAAAGACATATACAATGACACAAAAATGTATATTTCAAATAAATGTTCATTTCGATGTCTATTGATAAAAAAAAATAAAATAAATAAAATCCTGAAAAAAGTATCATCATTCCTAAATAAATATTAAGCAACTGTTTTCCTCCTTCAAATGTTTTTAATAATAATAATAATAATAATAATAAATATTTCTTCAGCGGCAAATCAGCATATCATGTGATTTCTGAAGGATCATGTGACACTGAAGACTGGAGTAATGATGCTGAAAATTTGAATCATATATTCACATAGAAAAGTTATTTTACATTGCAATAATATTTCATATATTATTTATTTATTGAAATATGATTATTTTTCCATCAAATAAATGCACCATTGTTGAGAGCATGCAAGTCTTCAGTATATAGTTGACTCTTGTCAGAATGCATTTCACATTATAACAAAAATATGATAATAACTGGTATTTCACATTGAAAAAACATTCTCAAATGTCATTTCTGACAACCTGCCCCACATACAGCACATTACATATAGCATGCATTACCTAAACGATCAGCAATGTCTAACAATAAGTTACATTGATCTATGTCCTCACCACTCTTCTAGCCAATACTCTCATTTGGTCTTACTGTGGTTTTTTATTTTGCAGGTACTGGCATCTCGGCGATCTCTAGCGCGATGAACCACAGCCAGCCCTGATTGAAGCGGTTGATCCAGATTGCTGCCAACAAGGTTAAAGTCAAATCCCAGGTACAGCAGCTGAAGATCTATCAGTGTTGTGCTCCTGAGAAACGGGAAATGGTTTTTGCTATCAGTGCAGTCATTTGAGCTGAATCCTTGAATAGTAGCGCATGCTAAATGACTAGTAACTGCGTAACCAGTTGTCGGTCACAGGATGGTTTAGGAATCAGTGAGAATGTAGAGGCCGTCCCGTTTGGGAAGTCTAATGGGACCATGAAAGCTTCTGAACTGATTTACAGCAGCAGATTCATCAGATTAATTTGATGCTGTCGGGATGTTGGCTGGCGTGATAAAACTACAGAAAGCCAAGAAGAAAAAAAATGACAGAAATTGCAGAATGCATTTTACCTCATGCACTTTCTAAATACTTTTATTGTAATTTATAGCAAAATGTATTATTAATGAAATATATTGTCTTGACAGGAACACTTTATGGTAATATCTATCTCCTGAAGGCTGCATATTTTGTAAACACGTCCCATGAGCCGTGTGCGTGATTGATGAAGTGCTGAAACACACCAAGCGAGAGCTGAGATGAATGTAGGCCTCTGAACGCTGCTTATGTGTTATGGAGGCAGTGAATAAGTTGTCTGGTCTGGTTCTGGGCCATCATACTAGAAGAGCACTGCTCGTGTTCTTCATATCATCATATCATCATATGCACATGATTCATGGATTGAAATGTCCAGTAGTAGCAGGAGATGTCCAGATCGATCAGTCACTGCTGTCTGAAATACAGCCTTTCTCACCAACACTGAAGTGATTATATAAAGAATAACCAATATTTCCTTTAGTCCAGTAGAATATAGGACACACATCGAATATAATTTTTTTTATATTATGTGTCACTATTTCATGTAAGCATTAAGTATGGCTCAATAAATACTGTACAAATATTAATATTAAATTACTCTCTCTCTCTCTCTCTCTCTCACACACACACACACACACACACACATTTGTTTATTATTTTAAATTTTAAATGCATTTACATAAATATATAAAATAATAATAAATAAATTATAATTATATATATACAGTATATATATATATATACTGTATGTATGTTACGGAGTGCACAGACTGAGAGATGTGCGGATCCATTTGCAAAGCTTTATTAGAAGACATAGTCAGAAACAGGCAGGGTCGAACACCAGCAAACAGACATGGCACAGGCAAGACACAAGAGTAATCCGTTAAACAGGCGTGGGTCGATCGATGGCGAACATAATCCAGAGGATTTGACAAGAGGGGTAATCCGAGGAACATGAGCAATAGTCCAGGCAAGGTGCAAACATAATCCAAAAGACAAGACGAAAGGGTAATCCAAAATACTCAGGCAAGAATCCGAACACGGGAAAGCAGGCAAGGCAAGACCATGACAATGACTAGACTATGAAAACTAGAGCAGGCTCTGTAAAGTAGCTATCAGCTAGGGTAGCGATATGCGCTTACAATACTCGGCAGTGAATGCTTGTTTGAGACTGATTCTTATAGTGGGTGTAATTGGCTGCAGTTGTAAACATAATCAGTGAAATGGAGTATGGGAAATGTAGTCCGTGGTGACATGTGGAAGTCTGTGTAGTGTGAGAGTCAATATAATCAGAGGTCGACCTCTGGTGGCGAGCAGATGGAAGACCACGGACCGGATTTGTGACAGCTGCGAACAGCTGCTGTAAAAAAAAAGGCATATATTTAAAAGGGGAATTGTAGCTCTATTGTGCTGTAATATGGGAACATTGCCAAAGACTGCAGTGCTTGAAGCTTATGCCATTTCCATCAAAGATATGGTTATTATATACACATCTTTTATCATAAATGTCCATAAATGTGTCCTACTACTATTAAATAAAATATAACATAAATTTAAATTATAACAAAATATAATCTAAATGTAATAATAATATAAATTGTAAAATATAATATAAATTTAAAATAATTTTTCTTTAAAATGTTTGTTAGTTGTTTGTTTATCTATTTATTTACTGTTTGTTTGTTTGTAAAATTGAATGGTATTTTGATTTTATTCAGCAGGAACTGAGTGGATTGTGAAAAGCAAGTTATTAAATACGATGAAACATTCATAATCAACCAAGACATTAGGAAAGTCAGCAGGGTGCATTTGGATTTCATCTCAGATTTAATATTTAAATTCAAAATTTTGACCAAAATAAAGTCAAGCATAAAAACACTCATTTTAATTCATCAGTTATGAAAAAAAAAAAGTCAGATGGCTGGAATATTTCAGAAAAAAATCTAAGAAAACTTAAACTTCTCTTAAAAGTGTTTATTTATTCATTTCCTTTATTCCTAATTTGACAGTTGCATTATTTTAGATAAATGTTAAACTGTACTTCTATGTTTTTCAAAGGTTGCAGTAAGACACTAAACCTCTGTAAATGAAAGACATTTTTCATGCATATTCATTGATCTCTGGGGCAGCAGGACGAAAGAGAACATGATGCATGAGAGAGCGAGTGTTTCTGGTCTCTCACACAGATGATGGGATTGTTCTCCGCTCTGATTCTAGAGGCCGGATCCTGCATCCCACAGATGAGCCGCCCGGCGCGGGATAAAAGGTCAGGACCGTGTCTTAACAGCTTCCCTGTTCTCTCCAAGACTGATGGACTGACTTCCATTCCCTCCTGCTGAAGAAAAAAAGCACGAAACAAACACCCAGGTTCGGCTTTATCTGCTGATGGGAATACTTCGCAATTCATTAACAAGGAAACGCTAAAGGGTGATATCCCATAATGCACACCTCTAGCATTTAGTTGCATCCCAGCAGACTAAATGCTACCAAATGTGCTCTCCGTTCTCCCTGAAGGGACTCGCAGTCTCCTCTCGTCTGCCTTTGATTAATAACGTACCGGTTAAAGCACATAATTTCCCGTGTGCAGAGATTATGGGTTAAGGCTCTGTTAAACAGCCGCTCGACTCGTACATTTATGGTCTAGGATCCCATTACACCAGCATTATGATCACCAGAATAGAAGTAGAGAAAATGGACAGTTTCATTCCTCTAAATCAAGAGGTCCTGCGTGGCAACGCTGCACTCCTCCCTTCAGAGCTGTGCCGGATCACACAAAGAGCCCCATCCGTCAGCAGGAGCTGTTTATAAATCAACATTACACAGCAGAACACACTTCTGCCCTATAATGTGGACTGTGTGTAAAGAACCTCAGAGCGAAGGTCAAGCCGGGCTGCCGTAAACGTCTCGTCATCACAGAAAACAACGGTGTGACTTGTTCAATTGACCAGCAAAAAAAAAAATTAATAAAAAAAAGGTTCACAATAAAGGTCATGTGGAATGGATTAATTTTCTTATTCATTTATTAATTTGATTGTTTGTCTGTTTGGGAAATCTGGCCAGGATTTTTTGCTGAATGCTGTAAAGTAAGAAATGCATATTAAATGCTAATATAAGTAAGGGATAATGTACATCCAGCCGGTTGTTATCGCAGAATAACCCCCAACAGGGTGATCAGGACCTCGACGTGAAGCGGATCCCACTTATTACACAACTACTTGACACATAAGTAAATAATTAGACAAACATATTGATTTGAGTTGAAATATTTGAACGCAAAGCTTCCGTGATCACAGCAGCTGCGAGCAAGCGGCAGGTAAAAACGAAACTAAAAAGGGATATTGGTGCATTCATACCACTTATTACACAACATTTCACCACATAAATAATTAAGGCAATAAAATATTTAAGATGAAGATCATTTAAAATCTTACCAGTTTGTTATAATCCATTATAGTGTACAAAACATTCATAGAAAAATGGCAGCAGCTGTGTTTGTATGAAACAAGAGAGCGAGTCCGCGATACCAGGATGACATTAAATAATTGTACACATAATATTGAATATTGAGTTTTCATATTTTATTAGCTAACCAAACACAAAGCTTCCATGAAGAAATACTGTTCCTAGTAAGAGTACAGCGCCGACTTCAGTTACCCAGATGAGCCTGTGTTATCAGCTTTTACTGGTTGTTATCGAGGGATAACACACCTCTGAATGTCGCAACTGACCAATCAAAATCAAGTATTCAACAGAGCCGTGTAATCATATAATATAATAAAAAAATATAATATATAATATATAATTAAACATTAAATATAATTAAAGAATTAAAAAAAATATATTCCATCAAGCTTTCTTCCTTTATTTATTTTTTATTTATTTGTGAATCTGTTGTTGTTGTTGTTGTTATTATTATCATTATTTCATTTTATACAATAACATAGTATATCCATAAACCACATTTTCATTATGGTTACTATTATACAGTTACTATAACAAATGAAAGGTATAAATAAAAAAAAAATAAAAAAATCTATTATATTATATTATATTAGTGACGGTACGTCGTTGCAGGGACAATGCAGGAGGCACGAATAATCATAAATCGTCTTTATTGACGAAACACAGGGAAGATTCCAATATTGAAACTGGAGCAAATGCACAAACTCAACGAGTAGACCCGACAGAAAGGAAGGAACAAACAGGACCTTAAATACACAGGATGCCAGGAATCAAAATTAAACTAAACGAGAACAGGAAAAAGACCATATATGGAAAACCAGGAACAAAGACAGGGGAAGAATTAAAACAAGAGAAAACAAGTCCAAAACACTGACATTACACTGGGGGTGAGCGCCCTGGAGGCTGGTGCAGGACTGGGACACGGGGAATACCTCCAGGGTGGATCAGGCAGTCCAGGGTGCCATGGCGGCACAGGGAGCTCTGGAAGCCATGGCGTAGCAGGCAGTTCAGGAGGCCATGGCGGAGCAGACAGTTCAGGAGGCCAAGGCGAAACAGGGAAGCTTAGGGAGCTTAGGAGGCCATGGCGGGACGGCCTCCGTGGCCTTGTCCTCGCCACTCGGCCCGGCCACTACAGCTGGGAACTCAGGACGCCATGGCTGGACGGCCTCCGTGGCCTTGGCCTCGCCACTCAGCCCAGTCACTACAGCCGGGACTCTATAGCCCCCCCCCCCAAAAAAAAATACCTTAGGGGGAATTAAAGGTGTAGAGGCCCTCCCTGGGCTTGACTTGAGGACTGGAGCCCTTTCTGTGCTAGACTTGGGGATTGGAGCCCTCTCTGGGTTAAGCTCGGGGACTGGAGCCCTCTCTGGGCTAAACTCGGGGACTCGAGCACTCTCTGGGCTAGACTCGAGGACAGGAGCCCTCACTGGGATAAACTCGGGGACTGGAACCCTCTCTGGGCTAAACTCGGGAACAGGAAACCTCCGTGGGCTAAACTCGGGAACAGGAGCCCTCCGTGGGCTAAACTCGGGAACAGGAGCCATCCTTGGGCTGGATTCGGGGGCTGGAGCTGACACTGGAGCAAGCTCTGGGGCTGGAGCTGACACTGGAGCGAGCTCTGGGGCTGGAACCGACACTGGAGCGAGCTCTGAGGGGCGCTCTTGGGCGAGGAAGAGGGCCGTGAGCCACCCATTTCTCCTCTTCCTCCTTTTTTTGTTACGGGTGAATAGGGCAGCCGGCAGGCTTGAGAGAGCCGCGGCTGGTGGGCTTGACTTTGGATGGATGGAACGAATGGGTGATGCCTCTGGACTGGCGGAGAGGAGATGGGATCCGCAGACGAACCGAGCCAGGCTTATGTAATCGGGCAGGGTCCACCTGTCACGGTACGTCGTTGCAGGGAAAATGCTGGAGGCACGAATAATCATAAATCGTCTTTATTGATGAAACACAGGGGAGATTCCTACATTGAAACTGAAGCAAATGCACGAGCTCAACGAGTAGACCCGACAGAAAGGAAGGAACAAACAGGAACTTAAATACACAGGATAATTAACAAACACAGGTGCCAGGAATCATAATTAAACTAAACGAGAACAGGAAAAAGACCATATATGGAAAACCAGGAACAAAGACGGGGTAAAACAAGAGAAAACAAGTCCAAAACACTGACAATTATATTATATTATATTATATTATATTATATTATATTATATTATAAGCCATACTATTATATTATATTATATTATATTATATTATATTATATTATATTATATTATATATTATATTATATTTATTATATTATATTATATTATATTATATAATGATTTTTAAAATCTTAAAATCTCCGGTTTTAGTTGGCGGTTTGAAATCAGGTAGTACGTTGTTTTCAGGTCAGCGAGCTCTGAGAGTGCCTTTAAAAAGCTATTCGATTAAGCACCAGTCGCGCAGGTATTAACTCAGAGCACTGACATCAACAAAATGAAAATACATTTCCATGAAAATAGATTACCTAATGGTTGGATGACACCGTTTAATGCGGAGACCTCTTTCCACCCAGGTACTATCTTGAAACTTAAGGAAAAGTCTTCCTTTTTTTAAGCTCTGAGAAAAGCCTACGTTTTAATACACTCTTTTATCAGTAAAGAGGGCTGCCTTTCAAAGGTATAAATTAGCGCGGCTTCCTCCTTCCATCGATAATCTTTACCATAAAATATACCTGAAAGCTCTAAAATGTGCTTTAAAGTTTCATCCAATTATTCGCTTCAGAGCCTCATAGTTTTATTTTGCATTTATGATGAATTCTGAAGTGTGTGAGATCTAATCTGAAACTTCGGCCTGATATACTGCGGCTGGATGGGAAACGCTTCTGCGGGTGTTTCTTTGCGTTTCACATGTGGTGTGGGCCTGCGGAGTCTTGATGTGAGGGATGGAAATATACTGCAGACTTAACCCTGTTTTTTGCAGTCACCTCACAGTCACTCTTTCTGCACTTACTCAAGCGTAGCCTGTAAGAACTTACAGCTGCCTGTTCCTCATTTCGAGTGCCGCCCTTCCCTTTTGGCTTGCGGGCCTGTGGTTCTGACTGCGGCCCCACTGTTAAAAGCATCCGAGAGCTGCTGTGGGCCCACATTGCATTCCAAGTCCCCTTGTAAAACATGTGGAGGACTGGGGTCTACAGCGGGACCCTTTCCACATCCTGGACTTTTATTAGCATTGAGAGCGCACACGGACATGCACACACTCACACACACACACACACACACACACACACACACACACACACACACACAAACACACACACCC
>NW_015554054.1:413987-414361 GCF_001515605.1 Sinocyclocheilus anshuiensis
ACACACACACACACACACACACACACACACACACACACACACACACACACACCTACTGTCTGTTATTTAGTCAGGAAACTGAGAAGACTTAGCTAAACATGTTGGAATATATAATACCTTGTATGTATTTTGAAGGAGAAGCTGTTTTGATACTGCAGCTTGTCTAGCTACTACTAATTTAAAGACGTTTAAAGGTATCGTTTACCCAAAAAACGACAATTTACTGTAAATGTGCTCACCCTCAGGCCATCCAAGATGTAGGTGAGTTTGTTTCTTCATCAGATTTAAAGAAATGTAGCATCAAATCACTTGCTCAGCAATGGATGCTCTGCAGTGAATGGGTGCCGTCAGAATTAGAGTCAAAACAGCGGATA
>NW_015554054.1:414524-440693 GCF_001515605.1 Sinocyclocheilus anshuiensis
ACACACACACACACACACACACACACACACACACACACACACACACACACACCTACTGTCTGTTATTTAGTCAGGAAACTGAGAAGACTTAGCTAAACATGTTGGAATATATAATACCTTGTATGTATTTTGAAGGAGAAGCTGTTTTGATACTGCAGCTTGTCTAGCTACTACTAATTTAAAGACGTTTAAAGGTATCGTTTACCCAAAAAACGACAATTTACTGTAAATGTGCTCACCCTCAGGCCATCCAAGATGTAGGTGAGTTTGTTTCTTCATCAGATTTAAAGAAATGTAGCATCAAATCACTTGCTCAGCAATGGATGCTCTGCAGTGAATGGGTGCCGTCAGAATTAGAGTCCAAACAGCTGATAAAAACATCACAATAATCCACAAGTAATCCACACCACTCCAGTCCATCAGTTAATGACTTGAGAAGTGAAAAGCTGCGTGTTTGTAAGAAACAAATCCATAATTAAGACATTTAAACTTTAAACAAGTCCTTTATCCATAATGTTGCTTTCCCCAGTGAAAAAGTCATCTGGTCTGAATCAGGACAGAAATCTGCACAGATCAAACACAAAGTTGTCAAAAACAGCTGCATTTTGTTGTAAACAGATGCATTTTGATGTGAGACGACAACAGGGGATGCACTGTTTTTTCACTAGAGGAAGCGTTATTATTGATTATGGATGCATATTTTGAACAGAAACAACAGTTTGAAGTTTAAAATTCCTTAATGAATACAGAGTTAATAAAAAAAAATTCCTTGGAATGACCATGATTCATAAGCTACTTACTAATTAATTAAACTAATAAAGTAAATAACAAAAAGTATATTTTGCTATCACATTGACCTAAATGTAATACAGCCCATTTTGAGTAAGTGTTAATAGGCTTTTCTTGTAAGTACATAATGACGGAAGTTCTTTAAAAGCAGCTTCATTAGAAGCCGAAATTAAATAGCGCTGGGCCCGGTTCCCCGATAACGCTCACTCTTAGCGCGCTAAGAAGACTCGAAAGATATATCTTACCAAAGTTGTTTATGTTCCTAAGTGTGTTCCCCGAAGTGTCCCTTAGGAAGCTTCTTAACACGCTGCCTCTTACGTTCGACGTTACAGAGGCGCTGTCCCAAGTGAAGGTGCTGAATTAGTTGGCATCGATTGCTCAGGAATCGATTTTCCACTTCACGCGAAGGTGCATTACGGCGTTAAGAAAGACAACACGTTCTATGCAAATGAAACATTCCTCAAATTATTCCAGTAACATTTATTTTAACATAGTTTAAGTTATCCGTAAAATATAGACTATTAATTAAATTATCAAATTGTCAGTAATATGTTCACACGATATGTTGTGACGGGTAGACGAACCGGGTATCCCTCGCTAATCATCCACCCTCCTTATCCCGAACGTTTTGGGGAACCGGGCCCAGATCGATACCACTGCGAGCCAAATAGACGTAAATGGATCCTAAACATGTTACAGTTTAGATGTGGGCCATCCATTTGTTTCAGCCCTGTGAGCTCTAAAGTGCCTATTTGAGGTGAAGGCCTGCCATTACACGAGAGACTTTGACCTGCGCAGTTCGCAGTGTGTGAAATAAGCCAAAAGATGGTAGGATGGTCGGGCCGAAGCGCTTAATTATCTCTGAGATCCTCATCAAATATGGATAAGGAGCTGTAGACTAATGTGTTCATTACAAAGAAACTGCTAAGCGCGGATCTGGAGTTCTCAGACACTGGTGCAGCTGTAGACACCCAGCCGCACCATCGCCCAAACCCCCATCAATCTCGTCCCAACCCTGACAGGAAATCAATCTCCAGCGCTTCCTAATAAAGCTGTGAGCTTGCGCCACCTCTCTATTTCCACTCTGTCACCGGGAGAACATGCGCTCTCTTCTTATCCATCCCATTTAGAATAGAATCTTTATTTATCGCTACGCAACCAGGACCAGCGGAATTTGTTTTCGCAATTTCCACACAATGTCAGCAAAGAACATTATCACTGGGACAGCACTGCTGGAATAGCAAGGGGTTTAAAGGGACAGATAACCCAAAATCGAAAATTCTGTCATCATTTACTCGCCCTCATGTTGTTCCAGATCTGTTTGAGTTTCTTTCTTCCGCTGAACACAGAAGAAGTTTTAAAAAAATGTTGATAACCAAACAGTTGATGGTCCTCATTTATTTCTATAGTACTGTTTCCATACTATGGAAGTCAATGGGGACCAAGGGTGAGTAAATGATGACAGAATTTTCAGTTTTGGGTGAACCATCCCTTTAATTCAATTTGAAGTCAAAATGGATTCTCAACATTTTCTTAAATCAATCTTTCTGATCTTGTGCCAATTAAGTTAACTGAATTTGATTATAGTTGCTTATTATAAAAATAAAAAAAAAAAGTCTGAAACAACTATCCTTTCGGGATGACATCATCAAGTCCACTTGTTTTTCCAGCCCAATATTCCAACACCTGAGACATTTTTACCATCTAATAAATTCCCAGTGGATCCCAGTAGTTGAATATCCTGTTGCACTCAAAAAATATATCATGTTAGGTACCTAGCATGGGTTGCACACTCTTTCTTTCATATTTCTTCTGAATATCTGAAAAATAAAACAAACAAACAAATAAATAAATAAATAAACAAATAAATAAAACAAAAACAAACAAACAAAAATAAATAAATAAATAAATCCGGGATAAAGTAGGCACCATTTTTTATAATTAAAATGTGTTATCAATGTATTATTATTATTATTATTATTATTATTATTATTGTTGTTGTTGTTGTCAAGTGAATTCTCACAATTTTGCAAGGTTTTCAGTGTGCAGAACGTGCAGAACGAAAAAGACTGCCCACTACAAGAAGAATTCAACTGGATTTCACTCATTAACCACACTTTTACTTTCCCTTTTCCCTTATTTATTTATTTTTGAAAGTTTGATGCAGTGTTCATTCAGTCTCAACATATTTTACATATATAAAACTAAACCTTCATCCACAACCCAAAACTAATACAAAAGTGCAAAAATTAAGCCCTACAGCAAATACCATATTTCTAATAAATGAACGGTGTGACTAAACAATACAATCACTACCAAAAATTCAGCCCATTAAATGTTCAAATAATGACAAATGAAATAAAGCAATAATGTCCAAATACACCCTTAATGATATAATGTGCAATACACAAAAATCCAATTTCATACAAGAGAAAAGATTGTTGTTGTTGTTGTCAAGTGAATTCTCACAATTTTGCAAGGTTTTCAGTGTGCAGAACACACCACTTGAAAAAGACTGCCCACTACAAGAAGAATTCAACTGGATTTCACTCATTAACCACACTTTTACTTTCCCTTTTCCCTTATTTATTTATTTTTGAAAGTTTGATGCAGTGTTCATTCAGTCTCAACATATTTTACATATATAAAACTAAACCTTCATCCACAACCCAAAACTAATACAAAAGTGCAAAAATTAAGCCCTACAGCAAATACCATATTTCTAATAAATGAACGGTGTGACTAAACAATACAATCACTACCAAAAATTCAGCCCATTAAATGTTCAAATAATGACAAATGAAATAAAGCAATAATGTCCAAATACACCCTTAATGATATAATGTGCAATACACAAAAATCCAATTTCATACAAGAGAAAAGTGTGAAAGCTCACTAGTCACTTCACTGATTGTAGTAGGCGGCTTAATTCTGCACAAAAGAGTTTTTGCTTCAGTCCAAGTAATGGCAAGTTCGTAGTGTTCACTTTCCAGTGCTGCTTTCTGCTGCTGCTCTACACTGAGTCTGTGCATGCCCTGCTAATGAACAGATCAACTTCATCTGCTGCATGCTGGCTGGTGCATTCAGCAGTTTGCCACAACAATGATGATGATTATTATTATTATTATTATTATTATTGCAACAACAAAGGTGTAGGATTTACTTTGAAACAATTTTAACTCAAATATTATCACAAATAAACAAACAAACAAACAAATAAATAAAACTATCGATTTCTAAAATATTTTTTGTTATTAATACAAAATGATGTATGTCATATATCATATATAAATATCTATAAAGTATATCAAATGCAGAGATATAATGTTTCACAATTCATAGTTTTTCATAAAGACAGTTCTGATAATAATGAATGAATAATAATGAATGCTCCTCATTTGTAAATAACAGACAATAAAAAAAATAAAATAAAAAAATGTTTATTCACCCATCCATCCATCGATCAATAGTGTTGTCAAATCGATTAATCGCATCCAAAATAAAAGTTTTTGTTTACATAATATATGTGTGTGTGCTGTGTATATTTATTATGCATATATAAATACATACACGTATATATTTAAGAAAAACATGTTTTGTTTATATAAAAATATTAATATTTATATAATATAAATTATATTTGAATATAAATATATAAATATACATGTAAATATAAAAAATATATATACATGTATGTTTGTGTATTTTATTTATACATAATAAATATACACAGTACACACACATGTTATGTAAACAAAAACTTTTCTTTTGGATTATTAATCACGATTAAACGTTTGACAGCACTAAAATGAATGAATGAATGAATGAATGAATGTATGAATTGAGAATCATTGCATTAGACCATTTTAAGTGGTTTTAGGGGTTTTATGTAAAAAATGAACTGAACTCAGGACATTTACCTGGTCAAAAATATGAAAATTCTGAGCATTTTGCTTTTTATTTGAGCCTGGTGGAGAGGTCTTGCACATCATCTGTTATATCAAAGTGCTTATTTGTTTTTCATATTGGATTTCTTTAATGGCCAATGTTCATTTAGCTGGTTTGACGGCCCCTTGTCTCTTTTCAATCGGTTCTTGTTTGTGCAGGCTGGAATTACTATAACTGTGCTGTGGCCGCAATTCATTTGAGGGTAAGCATTATTAACTCCTCTTTAGAGGTCGGAGATGAGTGCCGGACAACTCATTTCTGGCACCGTCAGGTAAGGCCTTAAGCTAAGCCAAGCGCCGCCAACTCTCCGGCCCCAGATCTTCAGAAGGCTAAAGGAACTGATGACTCACTGCTGCTCCTGTTGAAATTCACTCAGAAAATCCAACTAATCCACAATTCCTGAGCCTAAGGGTATATACACTGAACATACTAGCCCACAACCTCTGCCTGCCGCCACAATGCCGCAATCTTCAAACCTCGGAGATTATCTGCTTTATCTGGCCAGGCAGCTTTGACTGTACAGTACAGGTTAGTAGATTACAACTCTGGGTGCTAACTCTTCATGGGTGAGATTTGCTAGCATGATAGCTAGCATAGGAGACTTAAAGTAGACTTGAACTGATAACTGAAAGGAACCAATTTATGGCCTAGTGTTTAAGTTTAAGGTTGTTACCCTAATTAAGATCCATAGTTTTTTGTGTCAGATAAACCCTTCTGAAAAAGAGTACACTTAAGCATAGTATACTTAAGGGTGAACTGAATATAATGTTATCAGACATTTAATCATACCTGTCAACATTTGGGTACCAAAATCCGGGAGACCGGGAATTGTGGGGGGATGGGCAGTAAACAAAGCAGTGCAGACTTTGAAACTTGCAGCGCTTGCATTGTCGATATGGCTTCCGAGATACGAAATTAAATTCTTCTGTCCAGCTGTTCTTAAATATCCATGTATATATATATATATATATATGTTTTGTTTTGTGAGTCTTCTCCTCCCATTTCTACCAGTGATGGTTGTTTGCATCCCGCGCTACTACCTGGGCAGATCAACAGCACCACTGGGTTTTAGATTGCCAAGTTGAGCTCACAAATGGGTTGAAATTTGTATGATGTGTCGATTGTGAGAGAAGGAAGCATTTCATACAAGATCTGGCAACTGGACAACCTTAGAATATGTTGACATGATTGATTCATATAATGAGGTTTGGGTCATAAAAAATACAGGAGGTTTACTGAAGGTGAATGTAGCAAATATATCATATACGCCAAGTAGGATTTTTTTATGTACTGTATATAGAAAGATAAAAAATACGGGAGAAATACGGGAAAATATTTAAACGGGATGATAGCAGAATAGAATGTTAAAACACAGGTGAATCCCGGGAAAACGGGACGGTTGACAGGTATACATTTAATCAGTGTTGGGGAGTAACTAGTTATATGTAATGGCATTATGTAATTTAATTACAAAATAAATGTAACTGTAATCCATTACAGTTACTGAGAATTTGTTTTATTAAATTATAGTTACTTATGAAAATGTTCACGATTACAAAGGGGGTTACATCTGAATATTTTCTGCAAAAAGCTAGGATATGTTAAATAATAGTAATTTGTTGCTTTGCCTGTTTTTGATGTGTACGATGCCTCCTGCCATTTAAAGGCCGTTCAGAAAGGGGTGCTATTCTGATGCATTTGATTGGTTCTCTTGTTTGAATTTGTAGCGCACCACGTCTGCCAATTACATCAGTCCACACTGCCGCTGAAAGCTTTTTAGGTTACAACCTGTCTGAGAGTTTCCACCATAGTGAGTGATAAAAAAATGCATTCCAGTGCTGGATATTTAAAAATCAAAATTCAGAACCATCTCAAAGTAAAACGAGGTGCTAAAGTCTGATTTTGTGGTGGCTGTGCCTTTTAAAATTATTTTTGTATAATCTTAATTTAAGTGATGAAAGGTTTTGAATGTCTGGCAGTAATCAGTGTTGAGTACTACTGTAAGGTTAACCCTGCATGTTGTAAATGTTTGAAAATGATTAACAGTTGAAAGCATTCGTTAGACATTTTGAAAAGCAATCAAAACGTAATCATATGTGATCAGTTACATTAATAAGGTAATTGAAATAGACTACTTATTACATTTTGAATAGGGTAACTTGTAATCTGTAACCTATTACATTTCCAAAGTAACCTTCCCAAACCTGCATTTAATTGTATGCTATATGCAATTAAATTAAAATATATTATAGTTTAAATTTATATTAAGTTAAATTATTCAAATTTTGACCCATAAGTAGGCATTATTTATAAGTTGTACATATTTATGTTTTGTAAATTTGATAAAAAAATATTAATTTTTATTTTGATTGAGATATAATTAAAGTTACCGCTGAATATACTGACACGTATATATGGTAAACTAAAATATACTTTAATGCAATTTCTATTGAAACTTTTATGGCATGTATTTAAATATATTTGTAATTACACATTTGTTATAATGTAATAATGTTTCAATTTATGACATTTAAATATATTAACTTATATTATATATTAGAATACGGTATATTAAGTGTTTGCATAATTATTATGCAAGTTGATATTCTGATCACATTTGTTTTTGTTTTTCCCAAGCACATATGACCAATTCCAAACCACATCAATCTTAGTAACTACTAATAATTTTGTATTTAATCATTTCTAAATGATATATAATTGTTCATGAAGGATGGGAGTGAAAAACACCTTATATTCAGGTGTGCATAATTAGTAAGCAGGTTTTCATTTACAGGTAAAATGAGACAAAAAAGAGATTTGACTCTGACTAACAGTCAAAAACTATTAAATGCCCATGAGAGGGATGCAATACTAATGTAATATTAGAAATTGCAAAGTTACGGCATGACCGTTGGACAGCGAAATGCTCATTGGGTCAGCAGGGTCAGACAATATGTGATTATATATATATAGTATATATATATATATATACATATATATCAAAGGAATACAGATTTCATTAAATGGAACCTGATTTGGGAGGAAAATCTGCAATATGTTGCTATTTAAACATGGTAAAATGTCTTAAACAGAGCTGAGAGACCTATACTCTTTTAGGTAGCTGACAGCATTACCAAATTACTCTCGCACATTACATGTTAACAGTGAGAAAGCGTCTGCTAGGACCATAAAACGACAGAATCTCAGCAGAATCTTTCAAGCTATTTCAGGTCAGTGCACGGTGTCACTGTAAATCAGTGAACTTTCTGAAATTAATGGGATGTCCCTGTAATTGGCCATTAATCTCGTTAAAGGTAAATTTCCTTCTCTCATTTTGGTCAGCTAATGACATTAAATTTAATCCGTTCTGCTCTTGCCCACTGATGTATTGCTTTGTGTTTGGATTGAAGCTGTAACGTCGTTAGCCAGTGACCTTCACATGAGCCAGCAGAACTGGGAGGACAGAACTTCCTCTTTGAACAAAATTAGACATGAAGCATCAAAGCGCAAGCCTTTGTCTTAAATTGGTTTTGAAATTATTAACCGTTTCCGTCAGATTTCAACATTTCATGAAGAAAATACAAGTGGTGCTGCCAGTGCAAAACTCACCATCATGAAGCTACAGTAGGGTGTTGTGGATGGTTGCTAGGGTGTTGCTGTGCAGTTGCTAAAGGTTCCGAGTGGATTTTAGCATTTTGCAATATGGTTTCTGGGTGGTTTCTTACAGGCCCTAGTGAAAAGTTGTTTCCATTTAAAATTAAGTGCATTGAATATGTGCTTTTAGTAGCTACTTGTACTTGTAGATAATTTGATGTACTTGTAGATAAACTGTATAAACTGTAGATACTATGATATTAAAATGAAATAAAAGGCCACTTAAGAGTACTTAAAAAGAGGCACTTTCATATTACTAAACACTTTAAAAAGTGTATTTATTTTGATGTGAATGTTATGTTTGATGTTATTTTTATTTTTTAACTGTAGTGTTATTTGATTACACTTAATGTTAATTTCCAATGTCCTGAAGTCGCAATGACCTGTACCTTTTCTTCTCAGAATTGCAAGTTATAAATTTGCGACTGCAGGTTATTGCGAGTTATATCTCACGGTTGCGAGTTATATGTAAGCTGTGAGTTAACATTTCAAAATTCGGACATTTTTTCTCAAAATTACAAGTTTCATCTCACAATTCTGAATTGTGAGATATAAGTCAGAATTGCGAGGGAAAAAAGTTTAGATAAATAATTTTTTTTTTTAAATTTGCAATTACCTTTTGTGTGTGTGTGTGTGGCTTCCCTAAGTTTCAACAGAAATTAAATTAAAGTGTATTGTATTTTAGCATGTGCCATATTTTTTTTATCAAATACTTGTCAGTACATTCAGCATTACACTTTAACCTAATAATAGGATTAATTATAAAATTAACATATAAAGATGTACTTAATTCCTACTTAAGATTACTGCTAAAGTTCAACTTTAATATAAGTTTAAACTGCGATAAATTAATTTAATTGCAATTATCATGCAATAATATTAGTATCGTATACTAGTATTTTCTGTAAAAAGTTTACTTCTTTTTTTTTTTTTAGAAAAAGAAAAGTTAAATTTGTCTCTGGTCACTCCTTCAATGTACAGTAAGTGTGGGATTTTTTTTTCCCCCGCACATTTTATGACCTGCCAAATTAAATTGTAAGTGTGATTGCTTTGAAAAGTAATAGCCCACCTCTCCTCAACAAGCCACAAGAACCCAAAATAAAGCCCTTCATGTCAATTATAACTAATTGCTGTCTTCAATGTGATTACATGAGCAATGAAAGGCCTTTGAAAGGAAATCGGTGTAGTTTCACCACAGACAAGCATTCCACTTACCCATCTGTACAAACCAAAACTCATTCAAACATTTGAGTACACTAGTTATGGACAGCGCTTGAGAATTTGCCATATTTTCCAGGCCATTTTTGGTTGAGTGTCTTCATGTGTGAGGCTGTCAGCTCGTGTGTGATTGTCTCCACACCACTTGCATAAAAACTGCTCCGTTCCAACTGGAATGAACTGGCAATTTGCCTCATGTGAGTAAAAGGGAGCTGAGTATTTGATTTTAGAGTAATTTCGTAATATTTTTTTGATTAAAGAAATCTGTGGCAGGGGGGAAATAAAGAGAGATCCCTGGAAGCACTCAGCTTATGTTTATGGTATGAATCAAACAACCTGAAGTTTGAAACAAAGCAGAGACAGAAAGGGCAGGAGGTCTTAATGCTGAGCTTCAGGAATGAGACTTGTGGGCAGAGGTGTACAGAAAAAAAGATACTGGAGCTGATGTAGGGTTATTACGTCAAATTTTACTCAATTAAAAGACAAAATAGCAAGACAAAATGTACTTGGATGGAAGTACTGACACATAAGACCAGGAGTTGTCACAAGGTCACTATCTCAGATTTTGAGTCCAAAGATCAAAACTGACTTGATTTATTATTATTATTATTATCATCATTATTTTTAAAAAATTAAAAACATTTACTTATTTAGTTAGTTTTTTTGTGAATTTCACCCTCTAGAGTAAAATTAAATTATAAGTGAGAATCTTCCAGTAGCTGCTGGGGAACAACTAAACACAATAAAACCACACTGACATATGACAAGAGTCAACTAGATTATAACTATAAAGATATAGGCGTTAATTATAAAAAAATAATTAAATCCACATAATACATTTTATTAAATTATTAAAAAAATTTAATAAAGTAAATTAAAAAAATGTTACAATATATATATTTTTAAATCTATGAAATATTTATTTATTTTAATACAAATATTAAATATTAATATTAATAAACAAATATTAAGACATTTATATTGATTAATTACTACTTTTGTTGGTAAAACAGTATTTATTTGTTTATTTATTTATTTATTCACTGCTCGATTGATTGATTGATTGATTCATTGATTGATTGATTGATTGATTCATTGATTGACTGATTGGTTGTATTTTACCTTTTACTTTTGCTTTATTAATTGATTTTGTGTTTCATAATAGATTGATTGTATGTTTTGAAACCAGGTTTCATTGGGACAACACTATTATGACATAAATATTATGATCAGTGTTGTTTTCTTTTCTATTCTTCATAAATGAATTAGTCAAAGCTACAATTTGTGTAAAAAAAGGACTGACAGCCCTAAAGGAGTCTTGCCAAGGAAAACTGATTAATTCCTTCATGTTAACGCTTGAATTTCTTATTGAGAAGCACATGATCTTTGTTTCTAATAAGTGTCATCTATATTCACAACACTGCAATAGCACAAGACAGACTAGAGTGCAATACAAAGAGTTTTACTTGATGCAAGTCGAAACTAGACCAAAAAGCTTTCAGCGTATTTTTAACATCCCAAAGCCTTTTCATTTGTTATTAGAATATCTTGGCATCTAAGATTGTAATCTCTTTTTCTTCTCCAACTTGTCTGTTCCTCACTCGCAGTCATCAATCATCGGAGGGCAGTGACAGGAAGGGCAGTTTGAACGTGTATTAGGTGAGATGAGTTTGAGAGGGCTGCCGCCGGAAGGCACCACAAAGCAGAGGTTGGTCCGACCTGTTGCAGGAATGTCTCTTTATGTCAGAGTCGGTGTCACTCTTGTGTTTCCGAGGGTTGAGTCACAGCTGGGGCTGCGGTAATCACATGTTGTCAACAAACGCTGCAATAACATCCAACCGACAGCGACCTCCTATTGAGTGACTCACAGATTAATGAAAACAAAACATTCTGTTGATGGCCATCCTGTCATAGTTGCTATGTGGCGAATTTTCCGTCAGTTTGTTTTTGTTAACACTATGGGGGCGCCAGACGCGATTGGCGCCTCGTGACACGCCAAAGCTAAATCACACCCGTAATAATTGATGAAACTGTCTATACTTGAAGAGCCAGTTGCTTTGCATCTTTAGCCCATTTCTATTCTTGAAGTGGTGCAAGTCCACTCCAGGCACCGCTTTCCCTGCTCGTCTGATCTAAAAATATGGTTTGGTATACATCATGTTTTTGACATATCATGTTGATTTTGTGTGTTTTGTGTGTCTCGATTCTCCAGTGTGGACAGACTCGTGGGTCAATGCTGGAAGCTTCACATCAGGCTTTGTTCGACACATATATAATTGTAGCAGTGTTGAATTAATTCACTCTTTCAAAATAGCCTATGCAAACTTCATATTTACCAATGTATTTCCTTTGAAATTGAATAATTAATAAAATAATTTCATGCACTTCACTTAGGGTCAAAATTGTTGTTTGACGTGGAATTTATTTATTTATTGTACGTTTATGTTAGAATATCAAAGTTTTACAAATATAACAGTAATATTTTCATCATGAATTTTCATTAATTTCTATAGTGAATGAAAATCTGGAAGTGGGAAAAACTAAGACTTAAAAGGTTTCTTTAAGGTTTCTTAAGACTTAAAAGAAAGAAAGAAACCTTCATGGTAAACAAATATAAAAACTTTTTGGGAAAAAAAGAATAAAGTTTATATAGTAAGAAAGAAAGAAATACCAATCTGAGCTACATTGTTGCCAACTTCACGAACTATTAAAAGAGAAAACTTGAATTTTTCGTTAAAATTCACACATCTAAATTTCTCCAGCAACCGTAGTTGGTCACACTTTAGTTTGGGGAACGACTCTCATTATTAACTATTAACTACAAGTTTTGCCTCAGTAAACTCCTAATTTGCTGCCTATTAATAGTTAGTAAGGTAGTTGTTAAATTTAAATATGGGGTCAAATTAAGGGATCTAGAATAAGGTGTTTACACTTTATTTTACAGTATACTTATGGTGAACTTACCCAATAAAGTACTGGTAGTATAAAGTAACTACATGGCAGGTTAGATTTAAGGATAGGTTCAGGGTTAGTACCTAGTTATTACAAAGTTATTGTAAATGCTATAGTAATTACATAGTATGTACGTGGAACAGGACTATAAAATAAAGTGCTACCAATTAGGAACTCATCCCTAAACTAAAGTGTTACCCAGTATTTATGCATTTCAGAGATGCCGCCAAACTTTTTCCACTCGAACATTCCACTCTTCTGCTTTTGTGAGGCCTCTATGTGTCAGCAGGCTTTGATATAATCAACGGTTGCTACAATAAAACAAAAGCCATCCATAACTAGGTCATCTCTTGACATGGACAATATCCCTCATCAAAACCACTCAATAGACATGTCAAGGGAGGGAATGAGAAACGTATTTTAAAAGTATGCAGTCAATCTAGTTCACAACAAACAATCACGTTTGTCTGCTTGACAGCTGCTTTTTGTTGTGATAATTACATTTAAGCTTCATTTTCTCTGCATGCCTCTCTCATACTATGAATAGTCATGTTTGTACAGGATGAACCTGTGAAGGCTAGTAAAATATTAAAAACCGTCTTACCTTTTTCCTCTCTGCCACAGAAAGATAAATACCTGGAGGGTGCCCTTTGTACCTGGAAAAAGTAACAAATGCACTCTGAGCATGCTGTGGTAGGGTTTGATGCATGCTTTTCTGATGTTTTCATCCTTTCAAATGCCACTTCAAATGCGCCTTGCAACTCAACTTGTCATAATATTTATATTACGTCTGCTTTGCTTTCAGCTCCGTGCAGTTTTCTCTGCCCTTTCCTCAGCAGCACGCATAGCATCTCAATATCAAGCCTCAATGCAGAAATGACCTAATAAGCTATGCAGAAATCACTGAGCAGAAAATTCTAGTGAGGCCTACCTTGGCAAATCCGGAAATTGAAGACCTAAACAATATGCAATCTCAAAGCCTCCTCGGGTGCGGCTCAGCTTTACCTCCGAGCCTGGGATTACACTCTTTTCCGCAGCTGTTTCCTGGACTTGGTCACGGTCTCTCCCTCTCGCACGAGTGGGTTGAGAGGGGCCAAAGCCCCAGTGTTGACATTGCCCCAGGCCATCCACTTCATCTCAGCCCCACAGCCATGGGAATCTGACATCCTAAATCAAGCGTGCCGTGTAAATCTCTGCGCCGACGCTGACTGTTTTGTTTGAATGTTTGCTTCAGACTGCCTGCATCCCTGGCCAGTGCTATAATGACTCTGGTCTTGCTCTCTACAGGAAATGTTGGATGCTTCCAGGGATCTGGCTGAAATGAGGGGAAAGGATTGTTCATTTCCCTGCAGAGGGTCTGAGGCACGATTTTAGCGCAAGTGCTGAAATTTCCTCTTAGCAGAGCTTAGATGCCTCCATCCAGTTTCACTCACATCCTAGCATGCTCATGAGAACTATCGGACTCAAATGCCACAGTGATTTATGGAAAAGAGGAGAAAATAAAATGAATGGTTAGCATGTGTTCTTTTTCACCAACAAATAAGGTGGTGAAAGATAGCGGCCAATCCTCAGCGAATGCCCTTTTTGGTCCTCGAACAACAGATCCATCAACTAATCAGAATGTGGGTTTAGGGCAGGGGTGTCCGGTCTTGCGTCTGGAGGGCCGATGTCCAGCAGAGTTTGGCTCCCACACACTTGCCTGGAAGTTTCTAGGTATCCTGAAGACCATGACTAGCTGACAGTAGCCCTCCAGGAGCAGGATTGGACACCGCTGGTTTAGGGTAAGGGTTAGGTTGTAATTAGTCCTTGAATATTCTTATCAACATAATATTTCTCTCCAATTTGAGTTGGAAGTTAATGGTTAGGGTTGAGACTTAACAGTATGTTTGTTGGATAGGAATCCATTTCTAAGACCTTAATGATCAAGGAAGACAAACAAATCATGGCAAAAATCAATCACCTTTAAGTAATACCTTTTTATTCAACTCTCATTTGTTGAATTGTTGCTTTGAAAGTCTATTTGGTATGAGGTCAAAAAAGTAACTGTATAATTCTACCCAGGCTCATTGGAAATATGGGCCTCTACATTTCTGCCAATCTCAAGAGAAAACTTACCTACCTATACGTAGGAATCAGTTTCCTGTGAAACTACAGCTCAACAAAACAGCTCAAACCCTCGTAGAAGGAAGTTAAAATAGCACTGTTGCATCAGTGAATGCATTTTTAAATACATTTTGCATTCGTTAACACTATCGGGTAGGTTTAGGGTTGGGATTGGTGTAGGGGGAAGTTATTTTCCTATATGATTTTCAGCAACACTCCCTATGCCTGCTATGACAGACTGTAGAAACCTATATTCCCTCAAAAATCCCAAGTGTGTGACAGAGGATTTATAAAATTAATAAATGTATCTAGTGCAGCGTCTGCAACTGACACTGGCTGTTTTGTTTAAATAATTCGATTCATACTGCTTGTATCATACGCCAGGGCTTTAACGGCTGGATGTTGGAAGCTGCAATGAGGGGAAGAGATTGTTCATTTCCCTACAGAGGCTCTGCGGCACTCCTTCGATGCAATTGGTGAAATTTCCCCTTAGCAGAGATCAGCTGCTTCTGTCCTGTTCCATTCGCATGCAGATGAGAACTATTGTACTCATGCGTCGAACTGATTTATGGACATGTGGACGAGGGGAGAAAATCAATGGAATGGTCATATGTTCTTTATTTATCACCAACAAGAGTGAAAAATGAGCTCATCCTCTCCTCAACTCACTCCCTGAGTTGCTCTGTCTGGGAGCATCTGGAATGGGTTAGAGTTACTCCATACAGCAGAAGAACAGGAAAGCCGAGAGCAGGTCTTTAGTAGATTGTGGGTCTGGGTGAGGACTGGCCTCACGCAGTTATCACTCGCTGGTGTCTAATTAACCCATCTGTTTCACTGACATCCCATTGTCTCTAAAATCATTCATGATGACTGTAACAGAAACAGTGGAGGTGTAACTAGCTCTCTTGAGAGGAACCATTTTGAATCATTTTGGAATACTGTATCCAAGACTTTCAAGTAAAACTTTGAAATTATTCACTTTTAACTTTTAATTTTCATTGAATCCTAAGACCCGTACATACAGTAATAGCAATATATCTCTACTTCAACCTGGGGTGTCCAATCCAGCCCCTGGAGGCTCACAGAGTTTAGCTCCAGTCTTAATTAAACACACATGAATCACCTAATTGAGGTCTTCAGGATAACTTCACAGATTGTCAGTGTTGGTGCTTCACTTGATGAAGAGCTTACCTCATATGCAAAAAAAAGTGTTCTTTAAAGTATGCATTCGTGTGGTATGAATGTAATCCGGACATATTTCATTTCCAGCCATTTTTGACTCTTCTCCCTTGGCCTCATGGTATAGTAAAGAGTCTATTGGATCCAATTTTAGGAATCTCAGTGGAACTAACAGGTCATCTGGTTACTTTTTGCCTACTGTTTTATGAATACTGCAAATTCAGATAGTAGTAGGGAAATATGAATATTCAGATTCAGGACTAAATATGTCTAGGCAGGAGTGGTGGAGCAAGTTGGAGCCAACTCTACAGGATACCGCTGTATAAATCCTATCCTTAACGGCTTTAATTTAGATACTATGATTTTTCCAAGGAAGACTTGTGCCTTAATCATCATCCTAGTTGATTCTAGAAAGTTCCTTTCAAATAGTCAGGTTTCAAGGTTAGGTTTAGGGTTATGCTAAGGACTGGGACCTGGACAGCATTTTTAGGGCCTGTTTACACCTGGTCACTTCATGCATTTTGTCTGATCGGATAGCTATCTGATCGTGAAAAAACCAGGTGTAAATGCCCTCCGAAACGCATCCGAGACGGATATAAATCCGATCGCTCAAACCATTTCAGGAGGTGGTCTGGGCCGCATTCCAGACGAAACTGGACAAGTGTAAATGCATCTGGTTGTTGAAACCACATATGTACATTTTACTCCTCCCAAAATGTTAAAATAATAAACATGTGAGAGCGTGTTATAGGCTATATGACTTTAGTCAGACTGCGCTAATGCAACACGCATCGCTGCGGACGAGTAGCCGAGTATCTCTTCAGCAAGGATGTAAGATGTAGTAAGACAAACTTATCTTTCCAGTGCTGATGCCGCGCGCTCTCCTATTACGGTCTTTGATCTTAAAATGAGCTGATAATTAATAAAATGCAGTGCTTATCTTTTGATTTCGTTGACGTGAACTCCGTTAAATTTAAATATAGCACGGGAATTGAAGATCGGATTTATATCCGTTTTGCGACTACACATTTATGTGGCCAAGTGTAAATGGAAACGTTTGAACAAATCAGATAGATATCCGATCAGCGAAAACGCATGTAATGACTAAGTGTAAACAGGCCCTTAGAGGTCAATAACGTCCCTCTGGTCTTAGGGGTAGTTAATGGTTAGAGCTGCTCGAGGACTAAGGGGTCAAGAATTGACTTGTCAGTACTGGGGAGTAAGCCTCTGCTGATAGATTTCGTAACTACACCACTATGCTGACAAAAGCTAATATTTTTGGGAGTCTTATTAAAGTTTGAACTAGATTTATTTCCTGTCTGCTGCCTCTGACATCAGTTGTTTGTGGAAGGCCTTGGGACTGTGCACGTACTTGTGGTACCACCAGCCAATCAGTGTTGTCAGGACCTCATGAGCATGCTTGACACCATTTTAGCGGCCAACTAAACTGCATTGACAGAGAGTATTACCATAGGGGTATACTCCATATTCCCTCCAAAATCCCCAGCGTGTAACAGAGGCAATGAAATTACAAAATTAATTAAGATCCAGCAATGAGATAATGGGATTACAGTACATTTGATGAAGATGGGTAAAAGTGCAGAATGAGATATTGTTGATACCGCTGCTATCAAGCGGTACAAAGCAAAAACAGCCCTGTGGGTTACATTAGGATGCCTTGGCTCAGAGTTTTCTGTCTGTTCGAGGGAGGAATGGGCTTATGGCTGCGAACTCCGTGTGCCTCTCTTATCAGGTATATATGATCAGCACTTAACGCCACACCAGGGAGAGTGGATGCTATTAATTTGAGGAACTCTCTTTTCCTGCATGGATCTCTGTTGTCTCTGCTCTTTCTGTGTACGAGTCTTGGTACAGAGCTCACACACTGCAAGGAGGAATTTATAATTTTTTTCATCTTTTAAAAATATTTTCAGATTGAATAGAAAGTATAGAGGAGAAAATGGAACGATGAAGAGGGGGATAATGAAATATGTATTTACAGATCACCCATAATACCAAACATCAACAGTATGTGATATTTTAGCACAAGCATTTTTATGTTTTAATATCAGTTTTAATTTAAAAATAGTTAATATTTTCAGCTTGACTAATGCCAAATGTGACTCTAGTGCTCAAAGTGACAAATTAACAAAACAATCCTTCTCTTCTACCTCTGACTGAACACGTAGTTACATCCTCTGTACATCTAGAAAACATGTACATCCTCTGCTACTGTTCACATGTAGAAAAACATTTGTTCCAAATATTGCTTATTTCAAGCAAGAGGTGAACAGTTGGTAATCACACACTGTGTTTGTGCGCCTCCAGTGTCCCAGCTTCGCTGAAATCAATAGGCATTATTTATATCACTGCAGACTCTCCAGTGCTCAGTGTATCCAGCTCAGATAAGACATTGAAGACGCCCAGTACAGCAGCCAGATCAACTTCCTGATTTATATACAGCATTCTGCATTGCACTCTTAAAGCATTTAAAGCAGTAAATTCAACTTTCCCCTAAGATACTGCCTTTCCCATTTCTCCATTCTCTCCAGAATGGAATACTAGTGTAGTGCTCACTGCCTATTTATTGTGTGTATGACATACTTGTTCAAATTATATCACATGGAATTAACTGTAGAATGGTCCATCTAGCGTTTCTTGATGACTGTGAAGTAAACAATGCAGGTTCAGTATTCCTGCATTGGATTTGCTAAATCTGGATTTACAATATCCATTGTCTTTAACCCAGAATGCTCTCAAAATAATTCTGCATTCAAGCATAGGATTGTCTACCTGCCCCAGAATCCTCCTTTTCATGGCAGATACCAGATAGCTTTTTGAGGGAGCATTTGTTGGTGCATGACAAAAAGACACTATGGTGTTGAAGGTTGACCTTCCATGGGTTCAAAGGTCAGCTCCCTTGGGTCCATTAGTCAGTTAGATAGTTTGTGTTTGTTTGAGACAGCACAGAAGCAGTTTCCCAGGGTTAAAAGTGAATACGGAATTATGGGAGAAGGAAAGGGGGTGGAGATTTCACCTGATGGGAGCTTTTGATATGGAACAATGTAAAGGAACTACATTTTTTTAATTTTATGAAAAAAAAAAAAAGTGAGTGGTACTAGTCTGTGCAGAGGTTTCTGGCAGTATTTTTGTAGGTGATTACTAGATTGCTAAGGCCAGTGATGGGGGTTAACACATTAAAAGTACTGCAAGTTACGTAATAAGATAAATTACGTAATCAGTAAAGTAACACATTACTTTTCGATTTACAACAAAAAATCTGAGGTTCATTAAAAAAAAAAAATAAGTAAAGCTATCTATCTATCTATCTATCTATCTATCTATCTATCTATCTATCTATCTATCTATCCTCATTTATTGGCTGACAGCTCTCCTGTCACCCTGTTGAGAGAAATTGAGAGTAAGTGCAGATGCACTTCCTTCAGCCTGAGGCTTATTAATTAAATTTTTGGTGTGAAGGCTTTTACGGTTGCCATAAATATACATTTTTGGTTATTTGTTAAAAATAAATAAGCAAGCCCAGCTCAGGTGAAAAAAAAAAGTAACACAAAGTAACGTAACGTAATGCATTGCTTTCCATAAAAAGAAACTAAGTAAAGCAATTACCATAGTTATTATTTTTTTTAATGGAGTAATGCAATAATGTAATGCATTACTTTTAAAAATAACTTTCCCCAACACTGGCTAAGGCAATCTGGGTGTTTTTAAAGGATAATTTCGCCCATTTTCAACTAGCTTTGTATTGTTACCACATCAGTAGTATAAGTAAATGAATAATGTGTGTTATTTTGCCGTGTTACCTGCACTAAGATATCCCGTTTATTTGTCAGCAAAAGTTTGTCGGATGATGTAAATCAGATCAAATCAGCAAATCAGATTTTGCTGACAAATTAGCTTGACAGTTCCAGGGCTTTTATGAAAACTACAGTTCATATTTCCTAAATTTTGTATCCCTGCTCACAGATAGTTTGATCGGGCCCAGTGCATTATGGGTGATGAAGTTTACCTTTTTTCGACACAGCCCTTTTTCTCTGTTTTTGTGTAACTGTGTTGCACCATAAGTGTATTGCTTCGCAGTTGCTAGGGTGTTATAGTGGTTGCTATGTTACTATTTAGTCTGAGTAGTTTTTAGAGTGTTGCTATGGTGGTTGCCAGGGTTTGCTAAGTGGTTTCTAGCATGTTCTGGTTGGGTGTGATCAGCCTGATCTCATAAAGAAAACATTTTGTATTTTGGCAAATTGGCAGCAAATTTGTATGAATTTATGCAATTTGATTCATACAAAAATGTAAAATTTTTTAGAAAAAAGCGTTCCTAACTCTACCCCTAAACATAACTGTCAGTAATGCGTAAGCTGATTGTCTGAAAAGATACAAATTGGATTGTACAAATTTTCACCACCAAAACAATTAGTTACTTGCCATAAAGGTGTGTTGTGATTGGTTACCATAAATGTAAGTTTATGCAACATTTTTATCAATTTTTATCCAACATGGATAAAACATTATAAAAAAAAAACATTTAAACACCTTTATAAACTGCATTGTATAAGATTATGCAGCAAAGTTTAATACTTACATGTCAGTAACATCAAATATGATGAATAGTGATGCTTCCTTAACTAATTTTCCAAGACTACTGCTAAGCATGAAGCTTATTTCTTTGCTTTGTTAATCTTTGTTATTCAGAAATGAATTCCAGCACAGTGCTTAAAACTTCCTGTAGTTTCTGAAAGAGCTCTCCGGCAGTCCTTTGAATGTGGGTGGTTGTAAATCTTTTGGCCTATAAGAGGAGCCCTAGCATTATATTCCCATATTCTCGTTCTCTTTACTCCTCAGTGCCCCGAGGTACAAGCATTCAGAATGTTCCTCATCTTTGACCAGAAAACCTCAAAGAAAGATTCTCCACTTTATGCATTTTTTAATGGAATATGTACGATAAAGTATTACTTATGGACCGTCAATCACATCCGACAATGACACGTCTGATATTTTGAGGCCAGAGGGTCAAGTTAGCCCTAAGAAAACATTAAAATAGCTCAAGCTATGTGGCTTTTGTCTTCTGGACTGAGCGTGGCCATCTGGAGAAAAGACTCTTTCTAAGGGTCTATTGTACCCTTCTTTAGTTTAACAAGGATCTATTTCCAGTTATAACAAAATAATTATTGTTATCAAGAAAGATATTTGATATTTGAATATTGCCACTTGAGTTAATAAAAAAAAAAAAAAAAAGAAAACATTAAAATAGCTCAAGCTATGTGGCTTTTGTCTTCTGGACTGAGCGTGGCCATCTGGAGAAAAGACTCTTTCTAAGGGTCTATTGTACCCTTGACCCCTCACCGCCTGAGGTTAGATGCACATTGATTGACACTGAGGCATGAAGTCTGGCCAACCACCGGTGTCAGCCAAAGTAATAGTAATACTAGTAGTATCTGGTTTGTCGCACATTGGGACGTTGGTCTTTCTCCACACTTGAGGTTGTCAATAAACTTGTTAGGCTGGAGATAAGGGTCGGTTTTGAGGGGCACATCAGACACAGGCGTAATTTTTTTTCAGGCCGAACATAAATTATACGCTGTCCTGCATTAATGAAACAACCAAACTCTCAAATGTATAATATACATGCAACAGCGCTATGCAAACAATGGCTCAATTCATTACGAACCTAGTGAAAGCTAAGAGTCAACACAGCTGAATTTGCTGCGAATCAGCCACATAGTGATTCATTACTTTGCTGCTATATAGCAGGATAATGACTCGACATTGCACAACTCTACAAGTGTTACATACGTTTAAACAGTCAAAATACACAGTTCCACCCAAATCCACCTGTAACATGAATCAATGACTTTATTTAATTTCAGACTGAATGTGTGCTAAACATATTCTTTCATTGAATACCAAAATTCTATGTAAGCTATGCTGTGGGGCCAAATGAATAGGGCCAAATGAACCTGAATATTTGAAAAGTTTGCAAATATGAATTGGTAAGGTACATTTGTGCAGGGATGTTTTAAAATTCACTTAAAATAACTTTCACACTTACAACTTATTATTTTAAACTTTTAAACTTGTAATTATAAAAAAAAAAACAATTATATATATATATATATATATCCAGTTATTGAAAAAAGTCAGACTACCATCATCTCATCATCATCATCATCATTATTATTATTATTATTATTAAAGTAGTAGTAGTAGTAGTACTAGCAGAAAGGAAAAATTATAAATACAAACCATTTTAAAGTATTAACCATTTAAAAGTGATTTAGGTTTTTAAATTTAAGACACAATATTTCTACCTGATCTTAGTAAAGACTCACATTGATTTAACCTAATGTAGTCAAGCTGATCATATTGAACGGTATTTTACACTTATATTGAACACTATTTCAATATTTTACACTTAAAAGCCAGACTTAGAGGCAACTGAAGATGTAACCGAACCAGGAAAATTTTAGGTTACCTGACAAAACATTTATTACCTGATCATGTAAAAAAAGAGACATAATAATAATCCAGCCATGCGATATGTAATTATCTCCACTGCGCTCTACTCACTGTACAGCTCATTATGAAAGCAGAAAAATTGCTTTATCAACCATCTAGCCCAGTTAAATGAGAGCTATTTTTATCTAATACACACTGTGATGATGGTGCAACTGTAGTTTCTCTCTGTTCCTCACCTCCTTCAGTGCAGGGGGAGTTTATGCCACATTCACACTTTGTGAAATGGCCCGGGCTCAATCTGAAATCCTTTTCTTCAGTTTTAGCTGGCTGCACGGCCCTTTGTTTGTTTTGCTGATTTATGCGCTGCCGAAAACGGTTTCAAAAGGACACATTTGGCAACTGCAGATTGTGTTCTGCGCTGGTGTTTGTAAATGTAAATGAAGTAGATGTGGATCAATGGGTTAAGATGGTGGCTGCCGCTGGTGAGCAGGTTGGTGTGGGTGGATCCATGAAGAGACTCTCAATGCCAAACAAAGCTTTCAATCACACACTCTTTAAAGCTTTATTTAAACGGCAGCAATACAACCCCATTTTAATATCACCATTTAGGTAGCTGACAACAGTGTTGAGGAGAAACTAACCAAAAAAACAGTCATCATTTACTCACCCTCATGTCATTCCAAACCTGTATGACTTTCATGCAAAACTCAAAAGAAGATATTTTGACGAATGTTGGGGATGCCATTGACTTTCATTCTATGGAGAACAAACAAACAAACAAAAAACATACATAATCTTATTTTATATCCAAAAGAAGAAAGTAATAGTTTTGGAATAACATGAGGGAGATGTTAAAAATAAAATAAATAAATACATTTATAACTATTTTATGTTTTGGCGAATTGATGACTAATTGGTGGCCAATTCATTGGAATTCGTACGATCTCATTCATACATTTTCTTACGATCTGCTTATGCTGCACTGACGGTTATGTTTCGGAGTGGACTTTCATGTTCAGATTCATACGACTCTTTCTGAATCGTACATTTCCGTACAAATCACATTGTACAAATTCATCCAAAAACGCCATCTTGTAAAATAGTTATGTTTTCTCATGCGAACGGTTTGCATTCATCGTAATTCACCTGTAAAGACTAGTTCAGCTTTAAGGTATGTTTACACAACAACGATGTACGAAAAACAGAAAAGTTGTGGTAGCACTTTAGAATAGGGAACACATATTCACTATTAATTAAGATTTTTCCCTCAGTAAACTCCTGATTAAGGTAAGGTAGTTGATAAGTTTAGGTATTGGGTGGATTAAGGAATCTAAAATATGGTCATGTAGAGTAAGGCATTAAATATGTGCTTTATAAGTACTAATAAACAGCCAATATGCTAGTATTACAGTATGCGTGCTAATAAGTAGCTACTTAATAGTGAGAACTGTACCTTGTGTTACCAAAGTTTTGTGTTTGCGTTTTTGCAACATTTTGTCAAAATATTCCCCGTTCACACGGACCCACAAAAATGACTAAAAACATTGTATTATTCATGCCAGGCCAGCAGATGGCGATGTCTCTTTGTAAAGAAACACAACGCGCCTGCGCACATACATATAGACTGAATAAGTAATATGCATATGCATGACGTCAACGTTTTCACAAATTCATGGTTTTGTAGTTTGCATGAGGACGATAACAGTATTGTTTTCAACAACTTGGACTTTAGTTCAGACGTTTGTTCTATTTGATCGTAAGTGCCCTGTGAAGTGGACTTCACAGGATATTCCACCATGTTTCCAGTTCGAAGGGCGCGTATATGTTGTATATTGAATGAATGTTCCGAAGTGAAGTAAACGTTAACGTATTTCTCGTGTTCAGGGAATAGGGAGCAATGAACACTGTGTAGGGAACATGTCAATCTGAACACAGTTCATGCACGGAGCTCTCTTCTAATAAGCTGTTTATCTGAATCAGGTGTGTTAAATAAGAAAGACATGCTAAATATGCAGAGTGGTGGTTATTAAGACATTACATACAGTAAAGTCATAGGAAATATCAAACATATAAATAAATAGTTCAAATTAAGCAAATTTCGCTACCAAAGTTGCTGCTGTTTTGGTTGTTTTTACATGAGCTGAAAATATATGACAAATGGCAGCATTTAGCAAATTATTTTGCAACAAATATATGCAAAATGCAGACTCAAATTAATCTGTGGATCAAAATATCTTAGTGAACAGGGGCCCGTTTCAATAAAGATATTCAAACAACTCTTTAACTGAGTCAAAACTTGAATTCTGAGTTGACTTACCCTGAGATGGGAAACTCTGAGTTTTCGGGTTCAGAACAGCTGAATTGAGTAAATTAATTCAACTCTTGAGTTAAGCGCCTGCACCACGACTATAAAAAGCCATGATCAATGGAGCTCCGAAATTATGATTCACCATGGCAACAGCGCCCGACAAAAAGAGATCCATTTCTTCCGAGTCAACGCGTAAGTTTAATTCTTAAACACTGTTATAATATCAGAGGTGAAAACTGGCTGAACTGTAAGTTATTGAACTAATATTAATTTTCATGGTATCCCACAGGCAAAAAAAAAAAAAAAAATAATAATAAAATAAATAAATAAAAATAAAATAAAGGAACGTGGCAGCAGCTAAAAATGTATAGTATATAAAGTATAAAAACATAATTCAATCAGGTAAGAATAAAGGTTCATGGGTGTAGGCTACATGATTTTACAAACATCTGACATATTAAATAAATATCATTCAGTGTCTATTTCAGTGTGCAGCAGTTTTTCTTTACAGATAGTCTAATGCTCTTTTCATATAATTAAATGTGCCCCTGGACCACAAAACCATTCTTAAGTGTCAATTTTTCGAAATTGAGATTTATACATTATCTAAAGGCTGAATAAATAAGCTTTCAATTGATGTATGGTTTGTTAGTATAGAACAATATTTGGCAGAGATACAACTATTTGAATATCTGGAATCTGAGGGTGCAAAAAAAATCTACATATTGAGTAGCCAACAGCAAGAAGGCAGAGGCTCACAAAATTGGGGGAGGACCTGCACCAGCACCACTGACATTCAGCCACAGATGAATATAGAGATGAACATAGGACCTCCTACTGACATACAGTAATCAGCTTCATTTTTGGAAGGTGCGATGATGGGAATATGCATATCATCAATGCATTCAACCACATTGCAAGTCCTAAAGGAAATTCGAATCATTAAGTTACTTCCAGAGGTCACAGCAAGATGTTATCAAGTGAACGTCATTCATCAGATTAGCCTCTTTAAACCCGATTTCTACACCACTGACCTGCAGTGCTGTGAAACTCCTCTTTGACGGGTTTGGGCCCAGGAATCCACGATGTTATATAGAAAACTAACACCTAAAAATGGTACCGCTCATATATGTATGTGGATAAACAAAAAAACAATATATATGAATTAATGCTGCCACCTCCTCATCTACAGGATCATGTATAAAAGGACATGCCATTTTTTTCACTTTGATGGTGTCTGCATGATGAAAATATGCACAATGAATGAATGAATGTACCTGCACTTTCTTACTTAGTATTTTTGTCTTGTTGTTTCCAGTCAAAATATCTAAGGGCTTTTAAATCAAGATGCATTTTCGACATAAGAAACATGACGTAAGGTATTTAGTCTTGTTTCCTGTTTTCTTATTTTGCAAATAATCTGTCAATGGAGTAAGAAAAATAATAATCTTGTTTTCCATTTATGTTAAGATTATTTTTCTTACCCCATTGGCAGATCATTTTACTTGTTTTAGGCAAAATGCTGTTCCCCCCCCCCCCAGAAAAAA
>NW_015554054.1:440718-441363 GCF_001515605.1 Sinocyclocheilus anshuiensis
GTTTATTGAAAAATCCTTTCCCCCCCCCCCCCCAGAAAACAAGAAATCAATGCATATTGATTTAAGAACTTTAAGATATTTGTACTTGCAATAAGACAAAAACACTCAGTAAGAAAATCATTTTTGCAGGGTGCATGAATGAATGAGGTATTTAAACATCGCTTACGCTTTTAAAAAGGGGGAGGAGACCAAAAGAAACTGGGTTTAACGAAGAAAACCTGCTCCTGACCAGGGGTGCGTTTTCCAAAAGCATCGTTAGCTAACTATGTTGGTTCGTTCCATTGAACGCTGTTGGTAAGGACGGAACTTGTGACCATAGTTGCTTTTGGGAAATGCACCCCAGGTTAGGTTCACAGAGTAAGTTACCATGGTAACTGACTCTGAGTATAAGTTACCTCTCTTTCAGAAACAGGCTTGACTTAACCTGCTTTCTCGGGTTTGACAATCCTCCTGCTCTGAAACAGAAAACCCAGAGTTTCCCTCATTTCAGTCTTAACATACTCAGTTTTCACTTAACCTCCTTTCTGAAACGGGCCTCTGATTCAGACTAAGTCAGACTTCCCAAGGGTTTATTTTTGTTTGTTTTAAAGGACTGTTCAGCCAAAAATGTAAATTCTGTCATCTCTCTCTCTCTCTCTCTCTCTC
>NW_015554054.1:441417-441806 GCF_001515605.1 Sinocyclocheilus anshuiensis
CTCTCTCTCTCTCTCTCTCTCTCTCTCTCTCTCTCTCGCTCTCTCGCTCTCTCGCTCTCTCTCGTATGCGTGGGCGTTTGTGGAGCGTGTGTGAGAGCTTAGTGAGTGTGAGCACGTGTATTTGTTTTTGTCGTGTGTTTCCTTACTTTTTTCTTTCTTTTTTTTCTTTCTAAGTTTATTTGATTTAGTATTTATCTTGTGTGTGTTTTGTTAGTGCTGCCTGCTTTCTTAGAAAGCATGGCAGCTCAGGGTGGGAATGGGCTTGATTTCCTCACACGGCGTCACGGAGTTAAGATAGTATCCGTGGCGAGTGTGGAGGCTTGCTGTCTGGATGTAGGAGAAGTTGTTGGCCATCAAAATATTATCTCTGCATCCAGAATGAATAATCC
>NW_015554054.1:442619-444057 GCF_001515605.1 Sinocyclocheilus anshuiensis
AATCTTTTTCTATAAACGTATTTATTGCTGGTTTTAGATATGTTAGAAGAAAGAGGTTTATTTGTCAGTGTTTAAATTTTATTATAGGTCAAGCAAAATTAGCAATCTATATGAGTAGGAAAAACAAGACAGAACTGGGTGTAGATCAAGATACTAATACTCTGTTTTTAGCCACCGTAAAATCCAGAATACTTATTGATTTTCATTTTTATACATCCATGGATGACGTTTTTACTTTTGAAATGAAATGGTGTAAGAATGAGGCTCTGTGCTCTGTTATTGATGGAAAAATATTTTTTTCTCTTTTATTAATGTAAAAAAGGGATTTGTTTTGTTTTTGTTTTCCTTGTGGTATTAAAAGGTAAATGTAAAATGGTAAATGTTGACTTGCTGAAAAAGTGTTTTATGTGAAAAATTGTAATAAAGTCTTTTTTTCAAAATTCAAATTCTCTCTCTCATGTTGTTTCAATACTATTACTTTCTTCTGTGGAATATAAAGGTTTTTTTTTTTTTTTTTTTTTTTTTCTGTTTTGTCAGTGGGGTCTAATGTTGTTTGGACCCCATTGACGTTCAGTGTCATGGGAAACAAAAATACTTTCTTTGACTTAGCTGTTATAGTAATGTCTTAACACAAGATGAAAATATATCTGAAAAGACATTTAGTGGATCAAGTGGTTAAATTTTGGCATTATAAGTGTTGCCATAGAAACACTTTATTTTTTTTATTTTTTGTGTACAAAGATGTGAACTGCTCAGCAAAATGTGTAATGACGATCATTCTGATATGGCATAAATGCAGAAAATGACTGAAATAGACTTCACTGTAGGTGAATTATGATGAATCCAACCCGATCTCATGAAAAAACGTACCAATCTTCCGAAGTGGAAATTTTATATTTATTTGTACGATGTGATTTCTATGGAAACACACAATTTTAGAAAGCAACATATGGGAATAAACATGAAGGTCCACCCCTAAACCTAGCAGTCAGCGGGCAGGGATGGGCAGTATTTCAGATACATGTATTTAACATACGTATTTGAAATACAAAATACTATTTTGTATTTTGTATTTGAAAGCCTTCGGCAAAAATCTAATGTAATCTGTATTTAAATACATTTAAGATGAGTATTTTTGTATTTTCAGAATACTTTGTGCCAGTCAACCTCTTTATCAGGGTGCTGATTTAGTTCAGACACACCCCCTCCCCCAACCCCAACATTCATCACGTGAGCTGCAGCTGTACAACTCCATTCAGTATTGGGTGAGTGACTTTTCTGGAATAAGATAACGTGAGGATGTCATGGTCAATTGTACATGTTGATTAAAGTTAAAATAGTGCATCATTCAGATTTGCCGTCAGTTAACATGAAAGAATAAAAGAGCACTGACAAGGGGAAAAATAGCGTTAGCCAATCAGTTTTAATAGTTAATCGG
>NW_015554054.1:444169-450476 GCF_001515605.1 Sinocyclocheilus anshuiensis
TCATACTATATCAAGATGCCTTTGAGATCGTTAACCCTCTTGGGTCAGCGAAAAAAAACAAACAAGATATTTGGGGTTTACTTTACATTGGCCAACCTTAACCCATTTTATCGTTCTAGCATTGAAAACTCGCAGCTTGTGCTCTTGTGTAGAGAGGAACACTTTAAATATTTTGGCCACGACAAAGTGTTCTCCACAATGCTGTCAGATATAAAGGGATCCCTGAAGTTGCAAAGACTAAAGTCTCAAACCCAAAAAGGTATTCTTATAAAAGTTAAGACTTGACCACGCCTACCTAAAAGGCCTCGTTTACACACTCCCCCACGTGTCTACATCACTGTGTGGGAAGATTTGCATAACGCCACCCAAATGCAAATGATCACCCAAATGTTCACGCAAAGAAAGGAGGCATAACGTTTATTCTCACTGTTGTATTGTTGTTGCCGCCGTCGTCATGTCGTGGAGACGCTGTGTCTTTGTTTGGCCTTCCAAAAGAGGACACAACTAGAAATCAGTGGTTAAGTTGTATTTACAACACTGTTCCAGAACAGATTAAATTTTATTTAATGGTAAGTTCATTACAACATACAAAACATTTATGAAGTTACAGGAGCAATATGAGCAGACATTGTGCTCTTCTAGCATCTGTGGGAAGACAACTGGTATTGGTATATTATGAACTGTCTATTCCTATTCAATAGATTACAATATTCAAATTTTCAAGTAATATTTAAAGGGGTCATATGATGCGATTTCAAGTTTTCCTTTCTCTTTGGAGTGTTACAAGCTGATCGTGCATAGATTTTCCTGAACCTACAACGCTGGCTGTTCTGACTCACAACCTATAAGTATGTTTTCATATTTAAAGGATTTGCCACTGACGATTCAAACGCGAGTTTTGAGCAGTGTAGATCGTCTCTCCGATCACAAATGCAGACATGGTTTTATGTTAGAGAGTAGAATAGAAAGTGTCTTACATTGCCAGCATCTTCTCTTTCGTACATCGTTTAAGTGTGTTCCAATTTATTTGTATACCATTCTGTAATGTTTAAACTGTTCATTCTGCTGGTATTATTTCTTGGGAGGGTAAGTGGGTGGTGGATAAGTGGGTGAGCAGTATCCTGGGTTGTGTTTTAATGTTTCATTTTAATGTTTAATTTTTGTTTTGTAATGCATATTGTGTAGAATGGCTCTAAAAAGCTTTAATTCCCACAGTAAAAACAGTTTGTGGAAAAATTGGTTGGTGTTAAAAAAATTAACCAGTGGCTAACAATGTTGCTAAGCTAACGATGTTGTTAAATGCTGACCAAATGTGTTATTTGCAAAAAACTAAAAATAAATAAATAAATAATAATAATGGTTTTGTATTTTTATTAAAGGAAATCTTTTTGTAGTTTAACCTACATATACAAAAAAAAAATTTACTTTTACAGTATGTATAATTACAGTAATAACTTGTAATTATGGAATAAGAAATTACTGTTTTTTTAAGGTTTATCTACATTTTTTTTTTCGGACAGTTTTTTTCTGTTTTTTAACAGACATTTTCTGGCGCCCCTGCTGCCAGAAAATTACTGTTTTTTTACGATTTTTTTTTTTTACAGTGCAGCTTCTTTGGCAATGAATGTTTGTGGCTTACCCTCCTTGTGAAGGGTGTCAATGATTGCCTGTCAGTGGGACACAAGCAGACAGTACGAAAATGTATTAATGAGATCGTACGAATTTCTACGAATTAGCCACCAATTTGCCAAAATGTAAAATGGTTACGAACTGGATGAATCCTCACATCTATTACATTTATTTGTTCTACTTTAATGTTGTAAATGAAATTCTCATTGTGTAGTGCCTGATAAATATTGCTTTGATTCCATACTGTACATATTATATAGTTTTTAGTTTAGTGTACGTTAAATTAGCTACAGTTCCTAACTAGCTTCCCCATCACATGATTACAAACATTGTAGAGATTTTGCAGTAAAGCACAAACTTAAGGAATATCAAATTGCTTCCATCCATCCTAGATAAAATTATCGTGCAGTACGATATCGCTGTGTTTTTGTGTTGGTTGATATCTGGGTGTGAGTTTGGATTATCTATCTCTGCATTCCTCGCTCTATTGTTCTTTCCTACATGTGGTTCTCCTTGTCCTCCTCGCTATCATACCAAGGGTCTAGTTCTTCATCTCCTCCTGTTTCTCTCTCCTCCCCTTCTCTCTGGTGAGCACGAGATATCTGGCTGTCGCCCAATTTGCCGGTGCAGTGTCGTAATTGCTTTTTGTTGCAGGGAAAAAAGAAAGATAAAAATTGATTCCTTGTGGTGCCTCCCACTATCCTACTTTTCCCTGTCTCTCTTTTCTGTGTATGTGAAAGGCAGTTGTCTGAGGAGAACTCATCAGCGATGCAGTCGTTTTCTCGCTGTTTACTTTTTATTTTTCACACATGCATTGTTATAGACTTTCTGCCTTCCTTTTCCTCTGCCTCTTCGCCTCGCTTTTCTACTGCTCATTTATCGCCGCCTTTCTTTCATATAACTACTGAAGAATCTCAAAAGACGGCAATTTCACAGCGTTCTCCCATAATAGGAGGGAAACATATTTGTTTCTAGTTGCTGAGTGAGACATATGATTTTGGAACTTCACTTTATTGGGAACAGACTTATTATAGTTGAGGCTAAAAATTACATAGCTGCTAATCATAAGTCATGTGACGCAAAACCATACATGTATTTTCTCAATGCTTTCATTGTACTAACATTAAGAATGCAAAAAAAAAACAAACAAAAAAAATATTTTACTCGTGTCATTACAAACCCATGTGATTTTATTTTATTTTTTTCTGTCACATAAATAGAAATTCAGCAGAATGTTCTACACTGCTCTTTCCCAATGAAAGTGAATGAAGATGGATGCTATCAAGCTCGAAAATAATTTATGTAACTTGTGTGAGTAACAGACTGAAATTTCAATCATCATTCACTAAAAATATTTTTCTTTCCAAATATGCTGGTTAGCTTTAGTAGCTAATACTGTTAGATATGTAAAAGCACAACAAATATTTTATAAAATGCATGTAAATAAAAATATTTTAAATTAAATTATGCTGTAATTGCACCATTATGGTATAAAACGTATATGGATAAATATTTTAAAGTATTTATATATGAAATATTCAGTATTTAAATAATTGATATATGTTATTTTTGTAGGATTAGACCGTCTCTTATAAAGGGTTCAGGTTTACATCATCAGACATCATGTCAGGAATTTTATTTTATTTTATTTTATTGTGGTTCTAAATAAAACAAACAAACAAACAAACAAAAGCTCATCAAAATTGTTTTCTGAGCCATGAGCAATGTTGGACACCTGCAGGTTGTGTCATGCGTCAACCGAGCAACTGCCATTGAGATGAATGGAGATGTTTTCGACCCCATTGGTCTAACTAATCGTGACATGGCAAGTTTGTTAATGCAATAAATATTCAATAATATTTAACTATATTGTATAGTTTTAAATATTTAAATATAATATATTTAGTATTTCAATAATTATGTTCTTTTTGGAAGGTTAGATAGTCGCTAATGAAGGGTTCGGGTTCACATTCTTGCTGGGCCAGAAGCCGTTCAGCATGTCAGAACTTATTCATTTATTGATTGATTTTATTTATTTATTTTTGGTTTTAAATTACCAAAAGGTCAAAGAACTGTGTCTAAAACAACACAAATGGAAGCATGCAGGTTGTGACGTGCCAACCGAGCAACTGCCATTGAGATGAATGGAGGTGTTTTCCAGGTGTTTTCGACCTCATTGGTCTAATTTAATCATGACATGGCAAGTTTGAATATGCAAAACACATTCATATGGGTTTCAAATGACCTGAAGTGTCAGAATTTAGTTTAGAGTAAGTATTTTGTACAGCATCATCCGCTCTACTGTTGAAAATACTCTTTTCTTGGTCGTTTTTGGTATTTTGGTATTCTCCACTCTTAGTTGCATCAGTTTCAAACCAGACTTTCCAAACTTAACACACATTTCAAACACTACTTACTGATACTGTAAATATCCACTCTCTAATATAAATCACTTTGTACGTTGAACTGCATCTGAAAAACATCTGTGATCTTCTGGCCCCTCGTATTAAAAGGGCCCCTTCATAAGACTCCAGCTCGCTTTCATGAGCCTATTTGTTGGGATCAGAGTTAGCCGGCGGGACGGGGGACTTTTCTTATCTGATAATAAGTTGCTTGTCATCAGGCTGTCCGTGAAACCTTCTTTCTCATCAACTCACACGTCGTGTCCCAATTCAATACTGCATGAAATCCAGAACACGCATGCTTCAGCGATACATCATGATGTGTTTACACTGGAATCCAAGAGTCACACTGTCTCCGTATCAATCACGCTTAGTGAAACTCACTTAACGGGAGACTTATCATATAACTTCCACGTTTTCAATTTAGGCTTAATTGGCCGGTGTATATTTTGGTCGGAGGCCGAGGAGAGCATTTGGAAGGGGAGTATTTTTTCAAGAAAAGTACTTGTGTCAACAATGGCTCGGTAACAGCACCGCCAAAGTCACCTTGACAGCTGGTCTAACAATGCGGTTGTTGATTTCATACTAAATTTAATTTGGACGATTGGCCTGCCTCAACTTTTTATTCGCACGCCGCTGGTTTGGTCCTGTCCCAGCAGTATGGAAATAAACAGTCGCCCTCTCTCTGTATGTTTATTGTCTTTCTTTGCACAGTTGTTTACATTTTTTAGCCCCGTTTTTGTTCTCTGTTGGTCAAATCTCTTATGTATGCACTCTGTGTTGTTGATGAGTTTTAGTTTGCTGTTCCCAAGAACATCCCCCTTGTGTCCTCTCACCCTGGATCAACAAAGATTAGTGATTTACCTCCAACACATACAAACAGCACACCCAAGCTGACTGGAGAGCTTTTCTGTGTGCTTGGAAAGGAATTTTAAAATATCTGGGTAAGTAAGACAGTTTCTCCAGCGAGCGCATTAGCCTACTTTTCCAAGCTCGCAAAATAAGCATGTTCATCAAATGCATTGTCGATGGACTTTGAGGTATTAAAGATTTATACTTTGTTAGGCTTGTTTGTCCATTTAAGCAAAGATGCGAATTCATAATTCAGCGTCTTTAACGTATAGCTATCCACCCACAATCCTTCTTAACTAGGCACTAAATGTGCTATATTTTAGCTTGATCAGCTTTTAAACATTTTAAAGCAGAAACAATGCCTCTTTTTTTACATGAATTAGGTTTAATATACAAGTAAATATAAAATAAATGTTTCAAATAGTTTTTTTTTCAGTCATTAACAATATTTTATTATGTTTTCACTTTTGTTTATGTTCAGTAGTTATGGGAAGAAGTTACAGTAACTGGCACAAAGGGGAAAAAAGACTAAATAATGTGGTTTGATGTTATAATATATGATATTTATATATTATTATTATTATTGCTCTGACATTCAACACCATAACACTCCACCCCGAATGCAAAAGTGTTGACAAATCATGTTTGATTTTCTTTTCTTTTTCTTTTTTTTTTTAAATGTGTGATTCACAGTGTTATTTTAGTATTATTTATGTATTAATAGTTAAGGATTATTTGTATACTATTTGTATACATGAAATTAAGTTGAATAAGTTTTGGTAATTTTAGTAATTATTAACTTTACTAGTAATGTGCTTGTCACGATCGCTACTGTGAGGGAGCGCGGAGTGAGGAACGAGGAGATGTGGAGTACATCAACAAGGAGACTTTAATAACATCAAGGGAATCAGGAAAACACGTAGCAGAGGATGTTGACAAACAATACCGGACGAAGGAAGACAGGGCAGACTACACTTTAAATACTGGAGCAAATGAAGATAATTAACAAAACACAGCTGGAAACAAATGATGAACTAATCAGGGAACATAATGGGAACAGGAAGGACCAAAAAAGGGCATAAGGAAACACATGGAGTGCATTGAAGAAAGAAACATAAAACAGGTCCTTAACCCTGACATTACGCCCTGGAGGCTGGTGCAGGACTGGGACACTGGGAATACCTCCAGGGTGGATCAGGCAGTCCAGGGTGACATGGCAGAGCAGGCAGCTCGGGGAGTCATGGCAGATCAGGCAGCTCGGGGCGCCATGGCTGAGTAGGCAGTCTAGGAAGCCACGGCGGTGCAGGCAGACTAGGAGGCCATGGCGGAGCAGACAGTTCAGGAGGCCATGGAGGAACAGGGAGCTCGGGGAGCCTGGCCTTGGCACTCGGCCCAGCCTCCACGGATGGACCCCTACTACCGCA
>NW_015554054.1:450512-465927 GCF_001515605.1 Sinocyclocheilus anshuiensis
AACATACAGAACTACCACATTTTGCTATAAGTTTGATTGCATCATATAATAATTGCTGTTAATAGTGTTCATCGTCTCTTTTATTACATCTTAAATAGATTTTTCCATACATTTCTGCAATATGTACATTAACTGACAGTCACCACTGATAAGCTACCACTAAATATTGTAGAAACTTAATTTGCTGTAAAGTTGCTTTGCAATGATTTGTATCGTGAAAAGCGCTGTACAAATAAACTTGACTTGACTTGACTTTAGAGGCCCTGGACATGGGGACTGGAGCTCTCTCTGTGCTAGACTCTGGGACTGGAGCCCTCTCTGGGCTAAACTCGGGGACTGGAGCCCTCTCTGGGCGAAACTCGGGAACAGGGGCCCTCTCTGGGCTAAACTCGGGAACAGGAGCTCTCTCTGAGCTAAACTCCGGAACGCAAGCCTTCTCTCGACTCGGGTCAGGGGCTAGAGCCATCTCTCAACTCGGGTCAGGGGCTAGAGCTGATCTGGAGCTGTGCTCTGAGACGGCTAAACTCAGGAACAGGAGCCCTCTTTGGGTTGGATTCGGGGGCTGGAGCTGACACTGGAGCGAGCTCTGGGGCTGGAACCAACACTGGAGTGGACCTAGGGACTAGAACCAACATCCTTCTCCTCCTTAGATTCCCCTTTAGGTTTGGGGTGAAAGGCGTGGTCGGCGGACTTGACACTGGAGCGGCCAGCGGGCTTGACTGAGGAACGGCTGGCGGGCTAGGCTTCAGAGTGGCCGGTGGGCTTGAGAAAGCCACGGCTGGCGGGCTGGTTCTGGATTGGGGCTGGACACTCTCCAAACACCGGAGGATCCCTTCCCTCCAGATCAGTCCTGTGGTGTCTGGGAGGTCCACGGGGTGATAGCAATTGGCCCCGATCCAGAACATTCTCATTTTCATGTAGTTTAAGTACTAAAATAAAAAAAATAACTAAAACTAAAAGCAATTTAAAAAGTTTCATTTATCAAAATAAAATAAACATTAACTGAAATATATATATATATACATGTATGTATATATATATATATATATATTTCCCCTTCAGGAACTCGAGCTGCGTCGCAAAACGCTTTGGGAATGTCCCTGTGTTCTCACGCTCTGAAACACCTGTGTAATCTTTCCGAGGGAATCCCGGGTGACATCACCGGCGGAGATGACGTAGGGACCAGGAAGTATAAAAGCACATGCGCTGGAGACAGAGGCAGCTTCTATTGTTCAGTAAGCGCTCTATGTGTGTTATGTCTTATTTATTGTTGTATGTCAAAACATATCATGGCAAAGTCTGGCAAGAATGTTGAGTCTGACAAGCAGCATTTCAGGCTGTGTGTTCCTCCCTGCCCTCGTTTCATCACGGGTGAGGATACACACAGTTTGTGCGTTGCTTGTTTGGGAGCGGAGCACGCTCGGTCAGCTCTCGAGGGAGCTGACTGTTCGCATTGCGTTCGCCTCTCGATGCGGACGCTCCGCTCCCGGAGAGCACTCTTTGAGGAGGGTGCTTTCGCCAGCGTTCCCCGCGGTTCGGGTCCCGCCTCTGCCGAGGCAGAGCGGTGCCTTAAATCATGGAGTTCGCAGATGGATCTGGCAGAGAGAATTGAGACGGGCACGTCCTTTTCTTCTTCTTCGCCTGCCAGATCTAGCGCTCAATCCCAGGGGATGGAACGGTTTCTTCTGCCCCGGGAGAGGTCTAGACGCTCGTGTTGTCTTCCTCTGAGGAAGGAGGTGACGCGAGCGCCGAACGAGACGAGTCTGTGGACTTGCCACCACAGTCTGTCTTGTTTGATGAGCTGTTGGAGGTGGTGACAAGAGCTGTGGCTAAATTAAATATTGATTGACCAGCAGAAAAAGAGCGTCAGGAGCGTACAAAAAGCAAGCTCAATGAACGCTTCCTGCGCTCGAAGTCTCCGCCTCCGTGCCGGGGTCTGCCGTTTTTTCCCGATCTGCACACTGAGGTGTCTAGATCGTGGAATAAACCATACTCGGCCCGCCTCTTCAGTCCCAATGTGTCTCACTATTCTAATGTGTTAGGGCTGAATGAGTGCGGTTATGGGAAGATTCCCCGGGTTGAGGATACGCTTGCGAGCTATCTTTTTCCTGGCGGTGCAAATTCCCTTAAGAAGATGCACCGCTTGAGAGCTATCTTTCTCCTGGCAGTGCATCTTCCCTTAAGGCCCTGGTATTACCCACAAAGCCACTTAGGACTTCTTCGGCTTTGCTGGGTAAGGTGTACATGGTGGCGGGTCAGGCTGCAGGTTGCTTGCACACTATGGCGGTGTTGCAGGCATACCAGGCTGACCTGCTGAAAGCGATGGATGAGGGAGAAGATATAAAAAATGATGATATCGCTGAACTGCGTAGAGCCACAGATTTATCACTCCGAGCCACCAAGGAGACCGCTAGAGCTATTGGGCGGTCTGTGGCAGCCCTGGTGGCCACAGAGAGACATTTGTGGCTGACCCTTTCTCAGATGAATGATAAAGACAGGGTCTTTCTCCTGGACGCCCCGTTATCGCCTTCTGGCCTGTTCGGCGACGCTGTAAACACAGTTGTCGACAGGTTCCAGGAGGCTAAGAAACAAGCGGCGGCATTTTTAAGTTTTCTCCCTCGCCGCTCTCATGGGGCTGATAGGCGGGATGAGCCCCAGCCGTGTACCAACTTCTCACATCGAGAAGTCCAAAAATGGAGCGTTGCCACTCGCACCCCTCCTCAAAGAGAAAGGCAGGAGGGGGAGCGACGCTCCAGGTCGAAGTTGTCTAAGGAGATGACTGGTCTGAGTACAGTCGTTTTCAATAAAAAGGCTTCGGCCAAGAGATCCTGACATAAAGGTGTCAGGACATCTGAGGGCAGACCCCTCTGGGGAAGAGCGGTACACACCTCATTATACGGTGCCTGTCTCTCCTCAGTGCCCTTAGGAGATCGTTCCGTTACCCCTGCCACCCCCGGTGCTTCAGGGCACAGCGATCTCCAGCGAGTGTATCTCTCAGCTTCCGCCCAGAAACGTAGCGGTCCTGAGAGGCTCACTACCTCCAATGAGGTCTCTAGAGCAGCTAGATCGGCCGTCTCCTGCCGGTCCTCTGCTTCAGGGCACCGAACTAGCAGCTCTAAATACACCAGAGGCCAGTCTTGAGAGACTGGTTCCCTTAGTACATTATCTGGCAGCGTGGAAGCTTCTGCCAAATGTGTCCTAATGGGTCCTGCACACTGTAGAAAGAGGGTACAAGATTCAGTTCGGGTCGCGTCCGCCTCTATTCAACGGGGTGTTTCCCACTCTGGTGGGCTCCGAGCAGGCTCTGGTAATGGAACAAGAGTAGACACTCTCTTGAGGAAGGAGGCCATCGAGGTGGTCCCTCCTCTCGACAGAGAGTCCGGGTTCTACAGACAGCACTTTATTGTTCCAAAGAAGGATGAAGGGTTGAGTCCAATTTTAGCTCCAGCGAGTGTATCTCTCAGCTTCCGCCCAGAAACGTAGCGGTCCTGAGAGGCTCACTACCTCCAATGAGGTCTCTAGAGCAGCTAGATCGGCCGTCTCCTGCCGGTCCTCTGCTTCAGGGCACCGAACTAGCAGCTCTAAATACACCAGAGGCCAGTCTTGAGAGACTGGTTCCCTTAGTACATTATCTGGCAGCGTGGAAGCTTCTGCCAAATGTGTCCTAATGGGTCCTGCACACTGTAGAAAGAGGGTACAAGATTCAGTTCGGGTCGCGTCCGCCTCTATTCAACGGGGTGTTTCCCACTCTGGTGGGCTCCGAGCAGGCTCTGGTAATGGAACAAGAGTAGACACTCTCTTGAGGAAGGAGGCCATCGAGGTGGTCCCTCCTCTCGACAGAGAGTCCGGGTTCTACAGCCGTTACTTCATCATTCCGAAGAAGGATGGGGGATTGCATCCAATTCTAGATCTTCAATTGTTGAACTGCTCATGAGACTGAAGTTCAAAATGCTTACGATTAAGGAAGTTGTGTCTCAAATCAGGTCCAAGGACTGGTTTGTGACTATAGATCTGAAAGATGCTTACTTCCATAGATCCATGAATTTCATTGACAATTGGTTGATACTAGCTCAATCAGAGCAGATAGCGGTTCGGCATCAAGATGTCGTTCTCACTCACATGAAAGAGTTGGGGTTAAGACTAAACGCAAATAAAAGTGTGCTTTCTCCAGTACAGAGGACCACTTATCTGGGCGTGGTGTTGGATTCGACCATGATGCAGGCACGTCTGTCTCCTGCTCAGATCGAGTCGATCCTCACGACAGTCAAGAGAGTGAAAGAAGGCCAGTCACTCAATGTGAAGAAGTTCCAGAAACTGTTGGGTCTGATGGCAGCTGCGTCCAACGTGATACCTTTTGACCTGCTGTACATGAGACCCTGGTGGCTCAGAACCAAAAGGTTTTCCACGAGGGGCAACCCGTTTCGCATGATCAAGGTCATGCGCCGTTGCTTATGTGCCTTAGACATGTGGGAGAAACCATGGTTCCTGTCACAAGGCCCCGTGTTGGGGTCTCCATGTTGTCGCGTAACGCTAACGACGAACGCCTCCCTCACTCATGACCGCTCCGCCCAAGGTCTGTGGGAAGGTCCCCATCTCATGTGGCACATCAACTGCCTGGAGATGCTGGCAGTATTTCAAGCATTGAAACATTTTCTCCCAGACCTGAGAGGCCATCATGTGCTTGTTCGCACAGACAACACATCAGTGGTCTCTTACATCAACTGCCGGGGGGTCTGCGCTCGCGCCCCCTGTACAGGCTGGCACGTCAGATCCTTCTGTGGACCCAGGGGAAACTGCTCTCACTGAGGGCAGTGTACATCCCTGGGCACCTCAATCAGGGAGCAGACATCCTGTCGAGACAGGGGCTGAGGCCCGGGGAATGGAAGCTCCACACCGAGGTAGTTGAGCAGATTTGGAAGAAATTTGGTCGAGCCCAGGTGGACTTGTTTGCGTCTTGAGAGACCTCACAATGGTTTGGTTCTCTCTGACTCATCCAGCTCCCCTCTCACAGGCGGAGTTGTGGCAGCTGTGGGTGTGGCCCCTGAGGGGGCACAGCTCACAGCATCCGGTCTCTCAACCGAGGTTGTTGAGACCATCCTCCAGTCCAGAGCTCCCTCTATGAAGAAATTGTATGCTACTAAATGGCGGCTGTTCACTTCATGGTGTCACAGCTGTCAGTTGGACCCAGTCGTTTGCCCTGTTGGGCCAATGTTGGAATTTCTGCAAGAGAGATTTGCCACAGGGTTATCCCCCTCCACTTTGAATGTCTACGTGGCTGCTATTGCTGCTCACCACACCCCTGTGGGCGAGCAGTCTCTGGGGAGGAACCCATTAGTAACACGTTTCCCCTCTCTGGGCTAAACTCGGGGACTGGAGCCCTCTGTGGGCTAAACCTGGGGACAGGAGCCCTCTCTGGGCTAAACATGGGGACTGGAGCTCTCTCTGTGCTAAACTCGAGGACAGGAGCCCTCCGTGGGCTAAACTCAGGAACAGGAGCCCTCTGGGGCTGGAGCCGACACTGGAGCGAGCTCTGGGGCTGGAGCCGACACTAGAGTGAGTTCTGGGGCTGGAGCCGACCGCCTTCTCCTCCTTAGATTCCCCTTTAGGTTCGGGGAGAAAGGCGTGGTCGGCGGACTTGACACTGGAGCGGCCAGCGGGCTTGACTGAGGAACGGCTGGCGGGCTAGGCTTCAGAGTGGCCGGTGGGCTTGAGAAAGCCACGGCTGGCGGGCTGGTTCTGGATTGGGGCTGGACACTCTCCAAACACCGGAGGATCCCTTCCCTCCAGATCAGTCCTGTGGTGTCTGGGAGGTCCACGGGGTGATAGCAATTGGCCCCGATCCAGAACAGAGAGTTGAGCGTGGCGTCGTCCAGCGCTGTTTTAGGGGAGAGGTTTCTTTGAGATTTCTTACAGTCAAGACTGTATTTCTACTTGCCATCTCTTCCTTGAAGAGAGTCGGTGACCTGCAGGCCCTGTCTGTGGCCCCGTCATGTCTCCAGTTTGCGCCTGGTATGGCGTGAGCATTTCTGTACCCCAGGCCGGGTTATGTCCCGAAGGTGCCCTCAGTTGTTCCGCGGCCAGTCGTTCTACAGGCATTCTGTCCTCCTCCCTTTCGGGATTCTGACCAGGAAAAGCTTAATTGTACTGGACACATACTTCAACAGAGCTGCCCTGTGGAGAAAGTCGGACCAATTTTTTGTGCGCTACGGTCCTTATAAGAAGGGTCTTCCCGCTAACAAGCAGACCCTCAGCAGGTGTATAGTGGATGCTATAACTACTGCATACGAGTCTTCTGGTCTCCCATCACCACTGGGGGTCAGGGCTCATTCTACTGGAGGTATGGCGGCCTCCAAGGCCTTCTCATCTGGTGTATCGATGCACGATATTTGTAATGCTGCGGGATGGTCCACTCCTCTGACCTTCGTCAGGCTCTATAGCCTTAACCTTCAGGCCACTCCTGGCTCCTCAGTTCTCTCGACCTAGCTGTGCCGATCCACACTGGTCAGGGATTGGTCAATCTGGGGACGTGGGCATACTCGTTTCAAAAGCGTTTCGCAACGCAGCTCGAGTTCCCAAAGGGGAATGTCACTAGGTTACGTATGTAACCCTAGTTCCCCGAGGGAACGAGACGCTGCGTCTTGAAGCCATTCTCCTCCTTAGATTCCCCTTTAGGTTTGGGGTGAAAGGCGTGGTCGGCGGACTTGACACTGGAGCGGCCAGCGGGCTTGACTGAGGAACGGCTGGCGGGCTAGGCTTCAGAGTGGCCGGTGGGCTTGAGAAAGCCACGGCTGGCGGGCTGGTTCTGGATTGGGGCTGGACACTCTCCAAACACCGGAGGATCCCTTCCCTCCAGATCAGTCCTGTGGTGTCTGGGAGGTCCACGGGGTGATAGCAATTGGCCCCGATCCAGAACAGAGAGTTGAGCGTGGCGTCGTCCAGCGCTGTTTTAGTGGCGATCTTGCAGAACTCCCATGCATACTCCATGAAGGGGAGATCTCTGTGGGCTAGGGCGGAAAAACGAGTGGCGATTTCCATGCTGCTCATGTCGGAAGGGAAAACCGGGAAACAAAAAAAAAACGTTCAAAAAATGAAAAAAAAAAACAAACGGGGAGAAGGTGCACCGTTTGCTGTTTCGGTCCGGTATTCTGGCACGATCGCTACTGTGAGGGAGCGAGAAACGAGGAGACGTGGAATACATCAACAAGGAGACTTTAATAACATTAAGGGAACCAGGAAACCACACGTAGCAGAGGAGGTTGACATAAACAATACCGGACAAAGGAAGACAGGGCAGATTACACTTTAAGGTATTATTTTTATATTTAACTTAATTTTTAATTCAGTTTTAGTTTTTAGTCATTTTAATGCTTCAACTTATTTTATTTCAGACAGTTGCCAAGTTTTTTTTAAATTTTATTTTATTGATTGATTGTCTAATATTTATGCTTAATTTGAATTCAGCTTTATTTCAGTTAATTAAAATAATTTGTAATAGTTTTAATTAGCAGTAACAAAACTGGTGATTTATTACAAGGAATGCAAATGGAATTACAATGGCAGAATTGATTAATTAATCGTTTAAATTATAAATATATTAATTCAAATTGGTAATGGGTTGAAACAAGTAGGTTTTTAGTCTCCATGGCTTTAGGTTTTATGCCTAGAGTCAGTTACGATAAATTCTAATATTTTGGAAGGCTGTATAATATATTATTAATTTATTCATTCAGCAGTAACTTTCAAAATAATTATAGTACAAAACAAACAAACAAACAAAAAATATGGCACCTTTGAAGGAAAAAAAAGAATGGTTTTCATCCAGCATTTATGTACATCCATGTGACTGACATCAAATTATTTACTACATTAGTTTTATTGCAGGCTAAAAAATCACACAAAGTGACATGGACTTGTACACCCACAGGACTGAGCTGTAACGTTTGTGTAAGGATTGATGTATATTTTTCCTTTCCTTTCAAACATGGAAGCAAAGGCTTAAGTTTGAGAGTGAGTTTGTGAATAAAGCTATAAAGAGTAGATATAAGTGTAAAGGATGCAGTCACTTGCAATTTCTCTTCACATTCAGGTGTTTTCTATAATAAATTAAACAGTGCATTTACCTCCCCAGTATATCGTTTATTATATTTTCCACACATGGTTTGATATGTGTTTATAATAATACATGTTTGTGATAAAGTACACACAAGTAATAGAGAGGCAAATGGTACATGGTGTTCTGTGATGGCCTGAATAATAAACTCTTTTTCAATGAGAATTTCAAGGACTAATATTCATATTATTCACAAACTTTTTGAAATGCTGCAGTGTAATCATAAATCACTTTGGTGCAGTGCTTCATTCATTAAGTCTGAAAAATGAATCAGCATTTTTTGTGTCCGTGTGAATTTTATTAAAAGTGGGTGGAAAAAAAAAATCAGCAATTTTATACAATATGTATATATATATATATATATATACCATCACCACTGGGGGTCAGGGCTCATTCTACTGGAGGTATGGCGGCCTCCAAGGCCTTCTCATCTGGTGTATCGATGCACGATATTTGTAATGCTGCGGGATGGTCCACTCCTCTGACCTTCGTCAGGCTCTATAGCCTTAACCTTCAGGCCACTCCTGGCTCCTCAGTTCTCTCGACCTAGCTGTGCCGATCCACACTGGTCAGGGATTGGTCAATCTGGGGACGTGGGCATACTCGATCCCAAAGCGTTTTGCGACGCAGCTCGAGTTCCTGAAGGGGAATGTCACTAGGTTACGTATGTAACCCTAGTTCCCAGAGGGAACGAGACGCTGCGTCGAAACGCCAGGGGCATTCCCAAAGCGTTTTGCGACATAGCGTCTCGTTCCCTCGGGGAACTAGGCTTACATACGTAACCTTGTGACGATATAGATAGATAGATAGATAGACTATTAACATTTTTTGCATTGGGACATTTTTGACCATTAAACCAAAGACATCAAAAATGTATGATTTCATGAAAAATACAGAAAAAAACTGTGATATTTTTACTGATAATTATTTATATTTTAATATATTTTAAAAAGCAATTTATTCCTGTGGTGGCAAATATAATAATATCACTATATATTATTAAAATATAAATAATTAAAATATAAAATTATTAATATAATGAAATTAATAATTTAAATAGGTTTAAAGTGAAACGTATTTATAAATCATTGTAGTGTTTGCAGCACTCACTGCAACTAAGTAATAAACTGCTTTAAGTAACAAAATATATCAATGCATTAATATTGAATGAAAAAAAATATACTTGGATATTACATTAGTAAGTAATATATATAAATGTAATGAATGCATATATAGATATAATTAATGATGCCATTAAATGAAATCATCAGTGACAACTAGAATTACAAATACATAATAAATGAATGAATAAACAAACAAAGAATTAAAAAGAAAGAAAGTGGGATAGATAGATGAATGAATGAATGAATTATGTATTTGTATAGTGCTTTATTGTGTATTGCTGTACACCCAACGCGCTTTACAATCATGTGGGGAGGGGTCTCTACTCAACCACCACCAGTATGCAGCATCCACTTGGATGATGCGACAGCAGCCACAGGACAACGGCGCCAGCTGCTATTTCAAAGGTGCTCAGAGAAGGCCATTGATTTCATTAAGAGAACATGGGGAGTGGATTATTGGATGATAACTGCTTCATAGTAAGTCAACAACAGATCAATACCAAATTGCCTTATATCTTGTTTGTTCATGTTCATAAGCGCTCCGCAGATGCTCGGCAGAAACTCAAGGAGGGCTTCTGTCCCGCAGGCCTTTCAGAGGGCAAAACCCAAGATTAAACATCGTTATGTTGGTCATGTCGGGTTGAGTATGGACAGTGGTGTTTATTGTTTGGAAAACTGGAATTAAGTTAACAACATGTCTGGGACAAATTTTACTCAGAAAAAAATAAAATAAAATAAATATGAGAAGTGCCCTTTTTTCCACTTGAGCCCCTGCCCCTCAAAATGTCTGAGCACGTCCCTGACTAAACCCTAAGTATGGGCAACAGTAAAAGTGATTCTTGCCTTAACAAACACCACTGATAATCACAAGAGACACAATGCTAGATACGTCATAGCATCATTGTTAGGCTCATTTCGGATAACCTCTAATGTTCAATCATCTAAAGAGAAGCAGGCAGACAGACAGACAGACAGACAGACAGACAGACAGACAGACAAGCAAACAAACAGTATTTTCTTAATGGAAATGAGAATTTGAAGGGAGTAATTTCATTATCATTAAAGCTATGGTTTTAAAATAGCCTCTCTTTTTTTCTGTCTTCCTGTTTTTATCCTTTTCGTTTTGAAGTAAAATGTGACCTGGATATGTTTGCATGAAATTCACTTAACTAGCAATTTTAGTCTTTTAGTCTAGAAGAAGCGAACATGTCAGCTTGTAAAAGAAATGTTCTTCACTAGGATAGAAATGCTTTTTTACTGTATACTACATGATTTATTTATAACCTCCAATTCACATTACAAAGGAGGAGATTTGTGTACCATACAAGAAGGGAAAATAGTCTCATTGAACTATATAAATAATAGATCAGTGTTTGTTTGAAACTCAGCGGAAGAAAAATGACAAAACAAGATGAATGATAGCATTGTGCAGAGGGTACAAACATGTAATGTATTCTGTTGTGATATGTTCAACGTTTATGTACATGTTGTTCCTTATAGCTTTTATTTGATAACAAAAGCATATTTCATATTTAACTTATCAGATTCTCTCAACAAGCAAGTTTACAATCGATGTGAAATTGGAAAAGGATACTGAATAATTATGTAGTAGAACACTATTCTTCACAAAGAATGAAAAAAAAGTGTAAAACCTTTGAGGGACAATCTGTAAAAAAAATATCATGGTAAAATTATTCAACAGTTCTAGATAGTATACCATAATACTTTAATATATACCATAGTGATAGGTAATTTCAATATCTTTGTACCATATTTACACGGTGCTCCAAAGGTATTACCACGGTACATGTCCAAAAGAACATTCTGTTTCCATTCCCACAGCTTTTGACCTGACCATCCCAGATCCCCAAATCAGTGGACTAACTGGTCATCCTGGATGTGGTGTCACAAAATAGTGAAGGCTTACCTCATGAGTATTAATTAGATTATGCGATAATTTAACATAATATGATCCTGATTTATGCTTCCAATTGGAGATAATTTCATGAAGTTAAAGTCAAAACTGGACATCACCCTTGAATTCACCCTCACCAAGTGCCCAATGTACTGCAATGGTGCATTCCATTTTAAATTAGAAGCTCCTGCTAGCAACCTAAGGTACGAAAACATGGGGGCACCTCTCTCAAAGGTCTTAAGCTATTCATAAAAGGCATTTTCTCTTTAGGAGCCATAAAGTCTGGTTTGAACACTTGGGACTGAGTGACATGTTAATCAGGGGATCAACAAACCCCAGCAGACGTGGTCCAGAGGTGGAGGTGTACTTGGGCCTAATCCCCTTGTGTCCTACAGAGGTCTGGAGGCCAGTGGAGGAGCCTCAGCAACTGTACATGTCCAGCTCAGCAAGGGTCCATGAGATCCAAAACCATCTAAACAAGTCGTTCTTAACTAGTTTTACTTCAGGACCAGAACATTTTGCACTGCAGACTTGGCTGATGTCAGTAGTTAGAACTAGAGTCTTACTTCTTCTCAAGAACAGATGCTCAACGATGCTCAAGGTAGTTGCCAGGGTGTTCAGGGGTGTTTTTCTCATACAACAATGTAACTAGCTGCTTAACTACGATAGTATGATTTACAAAGTCCCTTTAAGACAAGTCATTTCACTCAGCAACCATCTTTGAAATGCGTCTCGGGCAGCTATTTCAGTCATGCAAGAGCAGCTCCTGTCTCTTTGAATGGGGAAACATCAAATTCTCCGAAACTATTCACCAAGCTTACGATTAAATTTCATATTTGGAATCTCCAATGAAATCGGAAATCAAATCGTTTCTTATGCTCAAATAGCATAAAAAAGCTTGTTTTTAACGCTAGACAAGCCAGTGCGCATGTGCAGTCCTAAGCGTGCATCTCAGAATATGTATTGTTTCTATAGCATCCGGAGCTGTTGATTTTATGGATTGTTGTTTTGCAAAAATATATATCTAAGAAGCTATGCTACAGACTCACGCATCAATTGTTCGCCCCTACCTGGATAGTGGCTTATTGCAAATCTGCTGCTACATCTAACTTTCAAATTTTTCTACGCAGTATTTAGCATACACTGTAAAAAATGAATTTAACGGTAAAAGACTGTAAAAATGCTACAGTAAAAACCTGTTAAATGGTTAACGGTAAATTCCCCTACTATATACGGTGAAAAACTGTATTGGACATTACATGTAATTTTACAGTAGTATACCGTTTTTGGAAGTGAAAAAGACCGTATAATTTACAGTGAATAACCTTAAATTGACATTCCCAGAATTCCCTGCGTTACATTTCAAATTTGATGTTTTTTTTGTTGAAATAACTATGTTTCTTCTTAGTTTTTTATTATCAGTTTTGTATATTAGGGTTGTATGTTACACCTAATGTTGTTAAATTAATGTTTATTGCATTATTTCAGTTTCATGAGTGTTACCATGATGGTGTTTAGTGTTTGTGTGAATGACACCTTCTATATATGCTATTATTTAAAAAGCGGCTTTGGTTCATCATGTGAATTTCTCATCACCACCTGCATTTGGTGGTTATCAGTGTATTACAAAGGTACAAAACAGATTTCAGTACTTCAATAGGATGGTATATTAACATTATATCTGTTAATGAAATTACGGTATTTAACTGTAAATTTAAGTTAAAACCGTAAAACCTAAAATGTTGCTACCGTAATTTTTTGCTGTAAAATTCCAGCAACCACAGCTGCCGTTTTTTTACCGTAATTGTTTTTTTACTGTGTAGCTATGTAGCTTTTCCAACACTGGCAGTGATTTTTACACTGTGTCCACACTGGTTGTTGTATCGCGTTTCGCTGACTGCAACACCTTGAGACCGAACAGACTGAAGCGAAAGTTCAAAATCCATTTGTCCTGTTGTCAGAAGTAGCACAAGACTGTGGAATAGCTTATACGAGTTCAAGCCGAATTATGTCGGACAAGGACTTCTCCTTTGTCCTTGTCCGACATTTGCAGTAATTCTTACAGTCTCTACACTGGGTGTGCTGGTTGTTGCATTGCATCGTGCTGACTGCAACAGCATAGTAACAACTTGAAGCTGAACACACCGAAACGAAAGTTCCACATCCATTTGTCCTGTTGTCGGAAGTAGCACAAGTGTGTGGAGTACGTCAGAAATAGAATAAGGCATTAGTTTACTGTCATGTTGCGACAGTATCACTGATCATAATGGGTTCTCTTTAAATTTTGATGTGTCAGATTGTGCCGCTTGCGTCCGATGTAGCTACAGTGTTATCTAGTAGTTTCTGATACACAGATCCTGCTGAAACCCCTAAAACTGTAGCACAGCAGTAACATTTTGACTCTTCCAGACAGGTCTCTAATTCACTAGCTAGCATGCTGTGTATTTTTTAACTGAACCGAACAGCTGTCAGGCACTCTATGCCCTAACTTACTGGCCTCAAATATCGACCTGGATTTCCCAAAATGCATTTTAATTACAGAAAACTAAGCAGCTGTGAAGAAACTGCGCTAACAAGTCCTTTTAGCAGGTATAAGCGCTGTTTGCTTCGCAAGACAATTGTTTTTATCAACATCTATGCAATTCCCAGCAGAAAGCGTGGACTTCAAAGATGTATTTCTTGAGTTAAACGTCACCTCTAATTTCTCAGCCTGTTCTCAATCTGTTAATCTCTCGACTCCCATCTCACTTAGCGGCTTCATTAGCAGCTCCACAGGTAGCCGTCTAATTATCTGCACGGGGCAGCGAGTTCATTACTGTTACGTTGGCAGGCCCGATGTGTCGCAGGAGGACACATGTAGGAGTGAATGAACAACTTAAGGTTTCCCCTGACATGTTAAACACTGAATCAATCCAAAGCAAATATGTATGCAGCTAATGCGTGGTATCCTTGTGGCTGAATGTTAATTTCACATTTACTAAATTCATGTTTGCCACTGGAGGGCATCTCTTGGCAGGCTGTAGTAGGGGAAGGAATGGAATGAATCTTAAAACCAAATTTCAGAGTTAATGTATCGGGGCGTATGGAAACAGATTGCTGTTTAGTTGAGAATTGTAAATGAAACTGATGGTTTTTATGTATACCCTGCTGACAAAACAGATTAAAGCAGCCTAAGTTGGTTTGCTGGTCTAAGTAGCTGGTCAGGCTAGTGTAGTTTTTAAATGGGTTTTGTGTATGTAAACCAACTTTTTTCAGCAAATTAGAGGAGAGTGGGGTAAGTTGTGCCATATTTTACTACTAGAAGCCAAACTTAATTAAGTGATAAATAGCAATGTTAAAAGCTTGAGCCCTGCTTGAGCCATTACATCTTACTTTAATCATTTATTTATTTATTTTGCATTTGTGGCAATTTTGTTGATTGTAATAAATAATGACTATGTGGTTTACTTACGATGGAAGTGAATGGGGCAACTTTTCAAAGAATTTACGCTGTAAAGCCATTTTCATTCTTTTATGACATTAGGTGTTACATTTGAATGGCAATGAAGTATTAAAATTGGATATAACTTTACACAGTAAAGGTAAGATAAGATAAAATAAGATATAAGATAATTTTTTAATGCTAAAAATCAAGTTAACACGCACATTGTAGACATCTAGCCTATACAGTACCAATGTTATTTTAGTATTATTGAGATACTGTTATAGGTTTTGTTAAAATTTAGATTTTTTTTTAATTTATTTTAGTTAAAGTTTTAGTAATTTTGTTGTGCATTTTAAAATAGCTATATATATATATATACTGAACAAAATTATAAACGCAACACTTTTGTTTTTGCCCCCATTTTTCATGAGCTGAACTCAAAGATCTAAGACTTTTTCTATGTACACAAAAGGCCTATTTCTCTCAAATATTGTTCACAAAACTGTCTAAATCTGTGTTAGTGAGCAGTTCTCCTTTGCCGAGATAATCCATCCACCTCTGAGGTGTGGCATATCAAGATGGTGATTAGACAGCATGATTATTGCACAGGTGTGCCTTAGGCTGGCCACAATAAAAGGCCACTCTAAAATGTGCAGTTTTACTGTATTGGGGGATCCGGGGGGGTCCGAAAACCAGTCAGTATCTGCTGTCACCACCATTTGCCTCACGCAGTGCAACACATCTTCTTCGCATAGAGTTGATCAGGTTGTTGATTGTGGCCTGTGGAATGTTGGTCCACTCCTCTGCAATGGCTGTGTGAAGTTGCTGGATATTGGCAGGAA
>NW_015554054.1:468882-478397 GCF_001515605.1 Sinocyclocheilus anshuiensis
AAAATATATATATAATTAAAAATTATTCATGTTACCTCAGCAACTAGCTGAAATTAAAAGGTTTAAGGTTTTGTAAAATTGTTTTTTATTTCAGTTAAAGTTCAAGTAACAGAGGTTTTCTTTCTTGTGTTGAACATATAAGATATTTTGAAGAATTTTGGTAGCCGCTTACTTTCCTAGTATTTTTTCGATACTATGGAACTTAATGACTATCAGCAGCTCATTGATTAACAATGTTCTTCAAAATATTTTCTTTTATGTTCCACTCAAGAAAGAAATGCATACAGGTTTCTAAAAACTTGAGGGTGAGTAAATGATGACAGAATTTTTTTTTTTGGGTGAAATATCCCTTTACGGGAATGACATATCTTACCCACTCATCTCTATAGTGCCTATGAGCTTTTTAGACCGGCGTTTACTTTATCGGCGACATACTTTTCCCTGTGTGTTGCTGGCAGATTATTAATGCAGAATGTCTCTCTCTTTCTCCTGGCACACAGCATGTTTTTGCTGGACTGGAAAGGCCTTTAGTGTGAAACTGTCTCATGCTTGAACACCTCACATTCCCTCTCAAGTGCCTGGGAATTGCACTGATTTATTTTTATTTTTTTTTAATGTGAAGGTGCCTTCCTCATTTGACAATCAGTTGTGGGTGAAATTAGCCTTGTAATTTCCATGCCTTTGCCTCTACATTTATATCGCTCTCATTGTTTTGTCAGAGTTGCCGATAACTGAATTTGCTAGTTGTGATTCATTTTTTCCAGCCCTGGATTTTAGTTTCTACAGTCTGGCCTCTCTCATATTCAACATGTTGTGTACCACACACTTACACTCTCAAACCATCAGGCTGTAGAAGCTGTTTAAAGAGTCATTTTAAATGCATCACAGTAGGTGAGAATGCTTCATGAATCTTTGCTTTTATTAATGCTTATTGTGCAGTGTGTCAATTGCATATCAAGCAGCGGTGGTGCAGCTGGATCTGAATTTCTTTAGTGAATTGTGTACAAATAAACACAACATGCAAATAAATGATGCTACAAGCAAGCATAAATAATTATTAGAGAATTCCCCCATACATTTTTTTCAGTCTCAGATAAGTAAGATTGATTATTTTGGTTTTAAAGAAATGTTCAACAAAAGCTGATTTTTTGATTTAGCTCTAGGTTGCTGGTTGAAAGTTAAGATGCCCGACAGAGGCTAAAATTGTGGCTGGTCACTACCATACACGATTTTTGCATGACTGTGAATGTAATGTCACTAAAAATGTAATAACTTTTGAATCTTAAATTCAAATTTCATTACTTATTTATTAATTTAAGTAGCAAACAGACTTTTACTCTAAACACATACAATTCCTGAAGCAATAACATATGGAGAAATAATGAGAAATCTATTCATTAATACTACTAAGTGCTAAATCAATCACAATATTACTTTTTGAGAGTCATTTCATTTAGTTTAATTTCATTTCATTGCATTGCATTGACCTTAAAGCAATTTTACCATGTTACATGATTTGTAAACAAATACATTTTGACATTTGCATCACATAATCAGCTCTGTACATGGCTTTTCTAATGTAGTAAACTTGCTCGGTAGCTCACCCAGTACAGCATTGCATATATGATGTGAAGCGCTTGGGTACGAGTCCTGTTAAACACAAGTCAAACTAAAAGCGCTCAAATACTTGTTGAAACAACCTAAAATGACATGGTTGCTTCAGCAAATGCATTTTTACCTCACATTTGCTTTTCTTAACACTATCGATTAGATTTAGGGTTGGATTTAATGTAGATAGTACACCGGACATTTAAAGGTGCTGTATGTAAGCTTTTGACTCTACTAAAGCATAAAAATACCATAACATGTTTGCAGATATTTAAGAAACATGCTACGTTAATATACTTGTTTATCTGAAAAACAATGCTACAGTCAGTTATTCTCCTTTGAAAATGTGCGTTCCGGGCCGGAATGTCAGTCTCTGTTTTGGTTTGTGAAACCCACCCACTGCCAGTTTACCCAATTGTATTTCGGCACCCCAGGTTGCCAGTTGGCAGAAAACACAGCGTATTTAATTTCATTCATCATCAAGTGCACTCGTTCTTGTTGGTGTCGTCAATCTGGCAACCTGCGTGTGCGTCAAGTCTGAGGAGGAGGGGCCGGGTGAAAAAAAACCCTCTCCGATATTTTGAATTTGGACTGCAATACCTAGTTCAACCACTCGGTGTCAATCCTACATACAGCACCTTTAATTTCCGAACTACCACGATACTCAAAAAAAATAAATAAATCAACATAAGAAAACTTTACCAGATTCACGTTCATCTGTTTCAGATAAAACTGAAAACATTAAACTTTGAAAGTGTCACAAAACATGCAAGAACCAACGTAATACCGTTTTGCAGAAATGTTGCCAAAGGCACGTTTTTTTTCAATGTTTTTTTTCCCATAGATTTGAAGTAGAGTCTGAGTTATGATGGAAAAACAAACAAACAAACAAAAAATTTTAGCATTGCCCCTGGTGTCCCCTACAACTCAAAGCCTGTGTGGAGAGTTTGCTGGTTCTTAGAAGTTGAACTATCAGAAAAGGGGCTCTGAAAGCGCTCTGGGTGCTGTACGAGTGCTGATGTGTGTTGTGAAGTGAACACACTGCTAATAGACACAGTGCCTGAGGAAAGTGCTATTTTTGGCCTCAGATATAGATACGTTTGACAGCTCTCCTCACTGCCTCTCAAAGAGCTACAGGTCAGCCAGCAACGGACCTTAAACGAGTAAAAGAGTGAGTTCTAATCTGGAGCCGGCGAGCCCTGCCATCGCTGAGACAGCCCGGCATAGATGCCTCCTCTGCCAACTAGTGCGAGAACTGAAAAATGGAAAAATGGAAATATGGTTTTTGCAGTGCAGAACAGAATAGCAGAGAGAGGATTCTGAAGAAATGCTGTGATGCAACAAGTTTATTCAGTGATACGAAAGATTAGCAAAATGCATTGTGTCTGGATTTGCTCAAATAGGTACTTAGGTTTCTTAACACTCCACATGGATACATCACAGTTACATTTATCTTATACTGCATCATGCATTTATGCCTAAAGGATAATGTATTGATCTGGAAATGTAATTCTGTACTATAATTCCGTACTGAAGGAATCAATAGGAGGTTGACCCTTTCTGTGTGCCGAGCCTATTAATGCTGTAACTACTTCTAAATGAGGCAGATATTAGATTTGAAATAAAAGCTTTTCTTTGATCAGGGAAGAAATGGAATTCTCTCTCTCTCTCTCTCTATATATATATAACATCAATCAATAAATCAATCAATCAATCAATTCAAGGATTAGAAAGTAGCACAAAAAATAAAACATAAGAAATATGAAATATATCTATTTATTATTTATTTATTGTGATTAATTCAATTAAGTACAACAAATACTATATATATATATATATATATATAATTTTACAAATGTAGTTGAAATGTACTTGAAATACTATTGCATTTCATATTATATATAACTTAATGATTCTAAAACTGATGTTTTTTTTTTTTTCCCCCAACATGTCTCAGATACTGCCAGCTGAACTCAACCTTAGTACCCAGAATATTCATTTAAGAATATCGTAGAAAGCAATATTATGAATTATGGACTTGTATTTTAGCTGGAAGCAATGGTTAATGGTTAATCATCAACATCTTAATGATGGATTTGTTTCTTACAAACACACATCTTTTTGCTTCACAAGACATTAACTGATGGACTGGAGTGCTGTGGATTACTTGTGGATTATTGTGATGTGTTTATCAGCTGTTTGGACTCTCATTCTGATGGCACCCATTCACTGCAGAGCATCCAGTGGTGAGACGGTGATGTGATGCTACATTTCATAAATGCTACATGCAATTTTACATTTTTTTGGGAACTATTCCTTTAAGTGCGTTAAAATATATCATGACGCTAAACAGATACCTTGAAGGTACTGTAAGTCGCTTCGAATAAAATGATCTTCCAAATGCATTCGAGGAAATTAAATCAAAAACATATTTGTGTTTAATAACATGGGTGTATTGAATACTATGAATATCCATCAGCATTTGAATATGTCTAAGTTAACATTCTGCACGTTTTTCATTAAGCACGGACTCTAAATCTAAATTAAACACACAGATGGAGTAAATCGTGCATGTGCCATCATTCGTGTTTGTCAGCATCCACACAATTAAAATCTCAATAAGGCTTATGGCCTGTGGGTCTGTGCAGGCTCTCGTTGGCCGAGGACTTATGGATTTTATTTAAGCCAGGCTTGATGAAGTCCTTAGCGTGTCGCACAATAGAAAAACATATTTTAAAAGCTGTCAGCTCAAACTTTCTGCTTTTTAAAGTCTAAAAGAACTGAAAGAATGTTTTGGAATGCCTTGAAGACTCACAAACGGGATAAGAAACCTTAATTCATGAAGCTAGTTCCCCATAATGTCTGATGAAGTTCTGGCTCCACATGCTCCATATGTCAATGTATTCACCTATCTCAACTTTATGTCCTGTATTTCACATATCTTCTTGGCTCCACTGTGAATTCTGTGCAGCTGTCGCTGTCTATATATCTACGCAGGCTACATTTTGAGTTTCTGACCCTGGAGAGTGTCTTATCATGGTCACGGAGGACACAGCAGGTTCTCTGGAGTGTGTTGAGAAATGTTAATTCATTCCTTTTTTTTTTTTTGTTTTTTTGGGTAGTTGATGTGAAATACTTGAGTTGACTTTTACTACTCTGATAAAACTATTTTAAACTGCAATTTTCTAATTCTTTTCTAATTATTATGCATGCAGCTTTTATGAGCTCGTATTAATGAGAGACTGCATGGCATATTAGTACTTTTAAAAAAGTAATTTATCACACCACAGGAGCACTTAAACGAATTAAGGCAAAAAAAAAAAAAATAAATGTTACATTTTAACTGAAATTATAATCTATCAATAAATATATTTTTATTCCAGCTAGTTTCCAACATTTCTCATCTTCTATAAAAATACTATAGAAGATGAGAAATGTTGGAAAATATAAATATATAAAATATAGCTCAAATTAATTGAAAAGGAAAATATAAAAATAAAAACAAATTAAAAATATTAATAAAAATGTCATACTGATATATGGTCACATTAGCAACATTTTGGTGAAATTTTGCAAACAAAAAGGTCTATTGTCAATAGTGTAGTGATATATGAAGCACACCTCATACTGAAGTTACTTTCAAACCAAGCAGTTTCTGTTGGTCAACTTGAATCCGATGCGGAATCTGCGTAGGGAAATCTTTCGCCCTCTTGTGAAATTTCCAGTCGTGTAGATTCCTATTGAAATGACTGGATTTCACTGAGCAACAGTAAATGTGACCACTACCCTTTTATATCAGTTCATTAATCAGACATTTTATTTTGCACAGCAATGCACAATTTTCTCCCCTCTGAGAGAATCACTGATAGAGTTTACAAGATATTTGCTATCCGCCCCTGTGTGAACAAGAGTGAAATTCTGCTTCATTGTTGCCTCAGACGTGATGCAGCTGGTGAGGTGAAGCCAGAGTATTTCCATACTTTCATCGCAGATAAACCCACCAATCCATCAATGGGCAAGATAATGACAGCTGATGATTCCAATAGCTTATACGTCGCCCCAAACTCCTGCAGGGTGTAACATGAAGAGAGGGATGCTGGGATTACCAGAGGAAGGGGTAGAGAGCTGGAGAAAGGAACGCGGGAAGGAGGGGCGACACCAAAACAAAGAGGAATCTATCCATGATCCCCATCATCAGACACGTCTCGCAGGTCTCTTGTGCTATGAGAGGGAAAGTCAGATTCAAATTCTTGGGATGTCAATGGAAGATGTCGGTGGTCTTCGGGCAGGAACAGAGCTGCAAACAAGCTCTGAAGCAAAGGCTAGATGTGTGTGTTGATACATGAAGTCCAAAGACACTTTGGCTCTCGCCCGCAGCTCTCCAGAGTCTTGTGACGGCAACACATGGGGTCAGTCCTCCGCAGCCATAGAGACTTTTGTCAAAACACTGCAGAGAGAGCCAAAGAGTTGGAAAGTTTGTCCAAAGGCTGAATTAAACCTTTTTTTGCGTTTCTGGTTTGGATTTCGAATGCATTACTAACAATAATACAAGAGTATACTTAAAATATCAGGATAAAACTGGCTGATTTGATCATCCCCAGTAGGAATTTCCCAATAGACAATCCAAAAGAACAAAAATGCAACTCGTGTGCTGCATTCAAGTCTTCTGAAGCCATACAATAGCCCCTTTCACACATACTGTCTTTACTGGTACAGCTCTGTATGAACATAGAACGAGATTACCGGTTTGAGCATGAATGGTTTCAGAGCGCGCTGACGTAAGACGTCTACTCAGGGGCAATCAGAACATTCTGACTAGGGATGGGTATCTTTAAGGTTTTAACGGTATTACTACTCTTACCGATACTGCTTATCGATTCGGTACTTTAACGGTATTCTTATCGGTACTTTTTTGTTTATATATATATATATATATATAAAAATATATATATATATATATATGAAAAATTAAGAGCTGAATTAGCATTGCTTTATATTCTGAAATGTAAAATAAATATTTAATGAAATTAATATAAAACATCAATTTGTAAATGCACCAGTGTGGAGGCATTTTTAGTGTTTTATACATAAGATAAGATACAGTAAGAACATTAACAAAGAAACAAAGTAAAACAAACTGACAAATACAATAAAACAAATATACAAATGAAATGAAATAAACAATGCTGTCATTTTTCCATGAAGTTCTACTAACATTACTGTTCAGCTAAGTAATAGCCTAAAGAAATCTAAAAGTAATCAAATGTAAATGAACACTGCATAGTTTTCAGTGTATGTATTGATAGATTAATGCTTATTAAAGCTATAACGTTATTCAGATTATGAGCAAATTTGCATTTTGATGGCCCAAGCGCCAGTCTGTCACTTTAAGACAATATATAATCCTTAGAAGCCAAAATCGAAATAAAAAAAAATTAAATTGGCTTAATAAAACAGCCACAGGCCTAAAGTGTAAGCAGATGTTTGAATGTTTAGTTCTCTCTTCTATCATAATTAAACAGGGCTTTCATGTTGTGCGTGCAGAAGCTCCTCCGCGTGGGCGCGATATCGCTTCTGAATTGCGAATAGCAACCGGGACCGATTAAATACCGGGTTTCGGTACCCATCCCTAATTCTGATGCATTTACTCCGCGCTGTGTAGTTCGGTTTGAAGTCGTCTAATATGATGTCTCTGGGCCAAAAGCAGCGGCATGAATGTGAACGTTTGACACGAAAGTGAAAACATGAACAAAAACACTGACTGCGTTTACCCCTCCATGTTTACAAACACAACACCGGGAGGCGCAGCAATTTAGAAGTCATTTCTGGTTAATGATGTCACAGAATTTACCGGTATTTTGAAACTGATGTGTGAATGGTGCTTTAACGGTAAAAAGACGGAATGCCGTTGCCTGTGTGAACAGCGCATTTTGTATTTACCGGTAAAGTCGTTCCGGTAATTTTACAGCAATTTACTGGTATTACTGTGTGAAAGGGGCTAATAGCTCTGTTACAAACTCAAACTCAATCAAATAATTGTCTTTTATATGTCTTTTTCTTCCTACTATTCGAATATTCTTAATCACCTTTAAATGTATTTGTGTGCTGCTTTTCACGACACGAGCACAAAACATCCTTGTAATACGTAAGAACTCAACTAAAATATTTTAAAATACTTTAAAATAAATTATTTTGCAATAATTTATTTTATGACCAGTTTTTATAAAAATAGACTGTAAAATGTCAAATATTAACTTTTTCCCCACTTTTTTTTTTATTTGACAAGAACAATAAATATCCCAATAAATGAAAAAAAAAAAAAAAAAAAAATGTTTTTTTTACGAATACAATCAGAGTTATATTAAAAATGTCCTGGCTCTTCCAAGCTTTATAATGGCAGTGAATGGCTGTTGAGATTTTGAAGCAAAATAAACTGCATTCATCCATCATATAAAGTGCTCCACACGGCTCTGAGGAGTTAACAAAGGCCTCCTGAAGCGAGTCGTTGTTTTTTTGTAAGAAAAATATCCATATTTAAAACTTTATAAACCGTAATCTCTAGCCTCTGCTAACTGTCGTATGCGTGCTTATGAGAGATTGTCGTTCCAGAGGATGATGTAGGATGTAGGCGTAGCATAAGCTTCAGTGAGAATATGCTAGTCTCCTGAGAACCAAGTTTTGTTTACAGCAAAGAAAAACCAGTCTCCTCTTGGCTTATATCGAAATCCTCTGACATTTTTCTTTACAAATCCTCGTTTTGTATTTCTAATTCATGACCGGTGTTTTGTTTTGTACGTCATCTGTTGGAACGCCACTCTCTCATGAACGTGAGTACAACAGTTAGCAGAAGCTAGAGATTATGGTTGATAAAGTTTTCAAATATGGACACAAATGCATCGAATCACTTCAGAAGGCATTTATTAACCCTCTGAAGTCATGTGGAGCACTTTTATGATGGATGAATGCAGTTTATTTTGCTTCAAAATCTCAACACCCATTCACTGCCATTATAAAGCTTGGAAGAGCCAGGACATTTTTAATATAACTCTGATTGTATTCGTCTGAAAGAGGAAAGTAATATACACCTAGGATGGCTTGAGGGTGAGTAAATCATGGGGTAATTTTCATTTTTGGGTAAACTATCCCTTTAACAACCAGTCTGTAGAAAGCTGTATGATATGCTGTAAAATGTCAAATATTACCTTTTTTTTTTTCACACTACATTTGAAATTTTCTGTGGCACCCTTTATGACTCCCTGTGGGCTCTCGACCCCACTTTGAAAACCACTGCTTACACAAAGCTATCGTATGGCTTCAGAAGACCTGGAATATTGTGCATGAGTCACATGTAACACTTTTATAATGCTTTTTATGGCCTTTTGGGGGGTTTGGAGCTTGACAGCCTGTGGTTACAAAATGATGTCATTGCATGGAAACGAGTGTTTTGTTTATTGTTTTTGTATGTGTTTTGTTTCATGTTTGTTTGTTTGTTTTGTTTTCTTTTTTTATTAAACTTCTTTTTTTGTGTGTTTTATGTAAGAAAGGAAATTATATTGATTTAGAACAACATGAGTTTGAAAAAAATTATTTTAATTTTTTGGATAAACTATTCCTTGTATTAATTTTCTGGCCTCCATGTTTTGGAAGCTTTCCATTGGAGTCATTTTGTCAACAAATACTGGTAAAGGCCATGAAGGATTTCACTCTCCATTGTGCCAGATGTGCATGTGACAAACAGAGCTCTGAACTTTGTCCATTATTCCCAGCTTGATATTCGCACAGTCATGCTGCTCTCATCTCTCACTCAGGAACAACAGGAGATCCATATGAAGACCCTCTTATCTGTGTCGTGAATACACACACACACACACAGACACAGACACACACACACACACACACACACACAC
>NW_015554054.1:478637-480687 GCF_001515605.1 Sinocyclocheilus anshuiensis
CACACACACACACACAGTGTCTCGGTTTAAGCCGTAGCGTGTCTTAGTCATCAGTACAGCAAATACCAAGGTGAAGGTGAAGTCATCTGGCCCTCCGGTAGATCCTGTATGTGTGGAGAAATCAGCCGTTGAAAGGGTCCTGAGACATTGTCCAGAGCTTGATTGACTTGAACATGCAGCTCCAGACAACACTTCACACTTCATAAAGAGCAGAGAGGAAAGCGCTCCCCCCTGAGAGGACCCTTTGTTTGGGTGTGACATGTAACAGTTTAGAGCACTGCACTGTAGACGGCACTGGGTGGTCTTTGGTGGCCTCAGCCTCAAAACATAGCAAACATATCAAAAATAACACAACATCATAATGAAGGGCCAGCTGTGTGGACAGACAAATTATATTTCATTCAAAGTTGGTCAGTTATTGTTACAAATATATGTACACTTATATAAAAATATTATTATTATTATTATTTTAAGAACAAATTACAACAATAATAACACCAATAATTATATATAATTATTAGTTTTAATATTGTTGTAATCTGTTTATTTAATAAAAATATATAAATATTTACAGAAGTATGAAAAACAATCAACATAAATATTATTATAATTTTTTTACTTTATTTCTTTACACACATAGAAATTAAGTGTTTAATTATTATTATTATTATTATTGTATGTTTACTATTTTATACAATTTAATAACAAATCACAACTATAACACAAATAATTATATAGAATTATTAGTGCCAATGTTGTTGTAATTTATTTAATAATGTACAAACACTCAACATAAATAGTATTATACATATTTTACTTTATTTCTGCACACACGTTGAAATGAAATGTTTAATTATTAGTAGTAATAGTAGTAGCAGTATTAACATTCATTATTATTATTATTATTATTTTCATATGTTGTGTACTTATATATTATTAATAATATAATTTATTTCTACTTCTACATTATCTAAATTATATTTACATATATGTTTGAATATATACACAATAATTAATATAATAATAATAATAATAATAATAATAATAATAATAATAATAATAAAATTAAATATTATTTCCATTTATTTTTAATATCCTTTGTGTATATACATTATGTATTACAATTATATACATTATTGCTGCTGCTGTTGTTGTTCTAATTTATTAAATAGCTATTTAAATGTATTTATTAAATAATTATTTTAAGTATAAATATATTAAAAACAATTCTAAATACAAATGTGCAGTGATGCAACTGAAAGCAGGTGAGGATGTGAAACAACTGATTACTAAGTGGATTAAATTTAAAAATAGTAATAAATAAATTAGCCAATACAATATGCAAGGCCTGAAGGGAAGCTCAGGTCAGAATTATATCAAGAGGTCAGAGGTCAGTTGCTTTAAAGATGAACAGACATGATGGAAACTTATTGAAAATTAACAATTGGAAAAGTGATCATTCCGCTGAGACGGAGTACGTGAGCAGACATGTGTCGTGTTGGGAATCATTCCTCACATGTATGGTTTTTATTGTCTGCTACAGGCTTCATGTGTGCCGATGAGGCCTATGGGACACATGCAGCGTTCGGGACAGAGAGATATTCATCTCCTGCTATGTGTATTGCCCTTTTTTTTCTGGGAGCCTTTCAAGATTTACTATGGTCCACATCTTGAAAGCTTTTTTATTGTTGCAATGTTAAGCCCAAATGAGCTTTCCTCCTCCCCAGACGCGGCGTATATCATGAGTCCAACCTGAGCGTCTCTCCACAACCCACACATTCATCTGCAGCTTCAATATGCATAACATATTCCAGCAATATTTAAATTCTCTCTCTTATTTAATTCCTTCTGGGTTTTTGGACACACACACTAGTTTATCACAGTAGAGTTGTATTGAGCAGCACTGAATGTCTATGAAATGACGTTTTTATATGATAGCCATATGATTTTCCTTCTTTAATTCTGAATAAAATGAGATTCGCACGAGTTCTGTAATGATTGTTGGTTTAAATTTATTTAACCAGGAGCTTCTCCTAGAAATATATATATA
>NW_015554054.1:481300-487220 GCF_001515605.1 Sinocyclocheilus anshuiensis
CTTTACCATAGTATTTCAAAGGGTACAATAGTGTTGGAGTAATGCATTAAGTAATCAAGTATATGAGTAAAGTAACACCATTATATCATAAAGTTACCTTTTCCAAATAAATAACTTAAATGTTATCAGCATCTTGTAGTGTTTTTTTCCCCCAATATTTATGATTATCTTATTTTATGAGCATAACATGTCAGCTATCAGTGAATATATAAAGTAAGAAGAAATAGTTTGTTTTCTCAATATACGCTTCTATAAAACAAAAAGAAAGATCCATATATATATATATTTTTTTATTTTATTTTTTTTTTATAAACAATTGTAATATATAACTGTATAATATGCTGTAAAATGTGAAATATTAACATTTTTTCACTCTTTTTTGATATGACAAAAGTACAATTAATATTGCAATAAATGCAATTTTTTTTTGCTGTTTATTTTATAAAAAATATAAAGTGATTATGTATTACCAATTTAATTTGAATTAAAAGTATAAGTGGAGAACAAGAACAAAAACTATTTCCGCACTATAAAAAAGTATCAAAATAAGTAATTAAATAGACAAATGAGTAAAGTAATACATTTAAAGCTCTTATAATCTCTCTTATAAAACCAGAAAGATTCCTTTTTTCATTAATATCATCCTAAAAAAAAGAAGACTCACCCATATATCAAAACATTATAGGTTTGCCCTTGGATTCTTTCTAAGGGAAGCAGCATTTATTTATTTTAATTTTTATTTAAGAAAGACAGTCATGTTGACAGCGTCATAGATGGTAAGTGCTTTCATGCATGTAAAACAGAGCTCTACTCAAAGCATTGGCCCCCGCGGTGTACGGTTCGTCCATCAGATCCCAGCCGCCCGTAATCCTCCATCAGCCCTGAAGCCCTCTCTGCAGCACGTCTGAACCTCACACCTGCTGGCCACACAGGGCAGACGTTTGATCGTATCAGACAGCAGAGTGAACACACAGGTGCGCTGAAGTGTGTGCAGGTGCGCGAGCGCTACAATGTCAGACCTGAGCTCAGTAATTCTGCTTACATCAAAACATGTCACTGTGACGCTCTCGCTTTTCTAAATCGCTAAGGACCTGAGGAAACAATCGCTGCTTTCGGTCGTCTTGAGTTTGATAGTCATCTGAAAACAGACACTTGGTGTGTTTTGTGTTGGTGAGCTGAACCTGAGCGGCAAGAAGAACTGTCACAATATCTATATACCGCTCTCTTTCTCACTCAGAGCAGATATCAAGCATGAAAACAAACTTTTAAGCCTGGTTTAATTTGAAAGGAAATCTGATCTTAAAGAAATCTACTCCTCCATTGGCTATAGCTAAAACTGAGCAGCTATTTTAGTAGTTTAAGTGACTGTTGCAGCCGCTGCATGTTCTGTCTGTCAAAGAGAAACTTTTGTGCTCTTGCACACCTGATCATTCAAGACACACATTCATTCCCATCGCTGAGTGACTGTCTGACATCTTACGCTCAATGCTTTCTGTGTTAGGATGGGAGACAACAAGGCCCACCGAGGTCTGCTATTTTATGTGTTATGTTATGTTATGTTTTGTTGTTGTTATTTTATGTTATGTTATGTTATATTTAATACATATAGAATCAAATACTTTTGCTTGCAAAAAGTATTTATGTAAGTATACATACAATGTACACATTTACATTTAGACATTTAGCAGATACTTTTATCCAAAGCGACTTACAAATGAGGACAATGGAAACAATCAAAATCAACAAAAGATCAATTATATGCAAGTGCTATAACAAGTCTCAGTTAGCTTAATGCAGTACACATAGCAAGGTTTTTTTTTTGATCATATAATAAATACAAAGAAAACGGATAGAATAGAAAAAGAATAGAGCAAGCTAGTGTTAGAAGCCTTTTTTGCTTTTGTTAATCAGAGGTCAGAAAGTCAGAATTATAATTGTATAATAGATAGAAGGCAAAAAGATTAGAGAAGCAAGTGTTAGTTTTTTTTTTCAAGAAAACAAGCAGTTAGTAAATAAATTGTCACGGTTCGCTACTGTGAGGAGGTCGGAGACGAGGAGTGGAATTCAAACATATAGGCTTTAATAACATCTAGGGAACAAGGAAAACACATGTAGCAAAGGTAGACATATGCAATTCCGGACAAGGGAAATTCAGAAACACAGGGTTTAAATACAGGGGAAGTAATGGGACACACCTGGGAACAAATTAACTTAATGACAGGAATGGGAAGGACCGAATAAGGGCAAAAGGAAACATAGGAAGCAAAACACACACAAAACATGGAACAGAGTCTGACATTACTCCGGGGTGGCCGCCCTGGAGGCTGGTGCAGGACTGGGACACGGGGAATACCTCCAGGGCGGATCAGGTAGTCCAGGGTGCCATGGCGGAGCAGGCAGTCCAGGAGGCCATGGCGGAGCAGGCAGTTCAGGAGGCCATGGCGGAGCAGGGAACTCAGGAGGCCGTGGCGGAGCAGGGAGCCCAGGAGGCCGTGGCGGAGCAGGGAGCCCAGGAGGCCAGCTTAATGCAGTACACATAGCAAGGTTTTTTTTTTGATCATATAATAAATACAAAGAAAACGGATAGAATAGAAAAAGAATAGAGCAAGCTAGTGTTAGAGGCCTTTTTTGCTTTTGTTAATCAGAGGTCAGAAAGTCAGAATTATAATTGTATAATAGATAGAAGGCAAAAAGATTAGAGAAGCAAGTGTTAGTTTTTTTTTTCAAGAAAACAAGCAGTTAGTAAATAAATTGTCACGGTTCGCTACTGTGAGGAGGTCGGAGACGAGGAGTGGAATTCAAACATATAGGCTTTAATAACATCTAGGGAACAAGGAAAACACATGTAGCAAAGGTAGACATATGCAATTCCGGACAAGGGAAATTCAGAAACACAGGGTTTAAATACAGGGGAACTAATGGGACACACCTGGGAACAAATTAACTTAATGACAGGAATTGGAAGGACCGAATAAGGGCAAAAGGAAACATAGGAAGCAAAACACACACAAAACATGGAACAGAGTCTGACATTACTCCGGGGTGGCCGCCCTGGAGGCTGGTGCAGGACTGGGACACGGGGAATACCTCCAGGGCGGATCAGGTAGTCCAGGGTGCCATGGCGGAGCAGGCAGTCCAGGAGGCCATGGCGGAGCAGGCAGTTCAGGAGGCCATGGCGGAGCAGGGAACTCAGGAGGCCGTGGCGGAGCAGGGAGCCCAGGAGGCCGTGGCGGAGCAGGGAGCCCAGGAGGCCATGGCAGATCAGGAGACTCTGGAGACCATGGCGGAACAGGGAGCTCGGGGAGCCATGGCGGAGCAAGCAGCTCAGAAGGCCATGGCGGATCAGACAGTTCAGGAGGCCACGGCAGAGCAGGGAACTCAGAAAGCCATGGCTGGACGTGGTCTAAACTCGGGAACAGGAGCCCTCCATGGGCTAAACTCGGGAACAGGAGCCCTCTTCGGGCTGGATTCGGGGGCTGGAGCCCACACTGGAGAGAGCTCTGTGGCTGGAGCCAACACTGGAGCGAGCTCTGGGGCTGGAGCCGACCGCCTTCTCCTCCTTCGATTCCCCTTTAGGTTCGGGGTGAAAGGTCTGGTTGGCGGGCTTGAGTGAGGAATTTCAGAAAATTCAGAAACACAGGGTTTAAGTACAGGGGAACTAATGGGACACACCTGGGAACAAATTAACTAAATGACAGGAACATCTGGAAACGAACAGAGTCTGACATAAATAGAGTGCAAGTCTAAAAGGGGCACGTTTTTTATTTTTAAAATAAATAATATAATTAGAATAGAGAGTGCTAGAGTTAGAGGGTCAAATAAAGATGGAAGGACTTTATTTACAATATAAATAACCAGCCAAATTGTGAGCCCCTGTTAGTGTTCTTATTGACCTCTCAAAATGAACATGCAATAAAACAAGCATTGTGATGGACAAAATGATTATATCGTTTCCATGCCAGCAATCAATAACTACATGCTACAAATTGATTCTACTGAGTGCTTTTACAAGGGGAAGTACAAAGGATAAACTGCTTAAACAATCCATTCTTGGTTATTCATAACCTCTGGACGCTAAAGGCAAATTCAGAGCTGTATTTCTTTTAAAAGGCAGTGTGTGGGATCCCAGCGTGACTGCTTACAAGAGAAAAAAATCATGGAGGGGCTATAGGGTCAATCCCATCTAGACAGTGACCTTCCCTTAATGTGGATATGAGATTTAATAATGTAAGGTAAAGCAATTCATACTAGAACAAGTCGCACACTCACTTTTAGCATTCTACATTTAACAGTTAAAAGGAATAGTTCACTGAGAAATGACAAATGGTCACCCTCACGTTACTGCAAACCTGCATGACCTACTTTCTTCTTTGGAATGCCAAAAGTTGATATTTTGAATAATGTTCTGGTTGCTCTTTTCCATGCAAACTGAAAAAAAGCAGATTTCAAAGTCAAAAGTGTAAGAAAAATATATCTGTGCTATATAACAAATCTTATGAGAGATTTGCCATATGATAGATTTGTGTGAGACAAAGACCAAAATTTACATCTGAAGTATGGTTTTGCACTTATTTGGGAGTTTGAAAGCTCTAGTCCTCATTCATTGTCATTGTATGTAGAAACTAAGTGAGCAGTAATTTTGCATTCTACATTCTTAAAAGTAAAGGTCTTAATTGCAGGGGCATTTCTTCTGAGGAGGCAAGGGAGGCAGTGTCTCTTCAAAATATTGGCTAAGAAAAAAAAATTGTAGTACACAAATAAAACAACACCAATGTTAGAAAATACAGTGTATAAATCACTAATTTTTCTAAAGAAACATTGTCCAACAGCGACACCAGCAGGTAAAGTTACAGCAGGAGTCCGCATCTCTCTCGCCTCCACTGAGCCCACTGAGTTTTAACAGACCCCCTAAAGCGTGCCGTGAGTTTGGTAGGGAGTAATCAGGGGTGATTCCAGAATTTGATATTTATATTCCTGCATATTTAATATACATATATTCAAATGAAAATGGCTATAGCCCCCCTAAAAATGGCCTAGCGACACCTATGGGGGTAATTGAGATGAATGGGGGGGAAATCACGTGATTGGAGGCAATGCCTCCATCGCGATATGATTGGACATGACTGGTTATGTTTGGCTGTTATTGGTTCATGTGATAAATCCTGCCTCTTGTGTTCATGTGTGCACTCGTGAATCAGTCTGAATGAACAATATAATGGTGTTAATGGGAAGACTCATTTAAAAAAGCAAGTAAACAACTCATACACTTAGATATAACCACTTTGTTACGTCAAAATAAGACTTAAAAAAAACATGATCTGTGGGAGTTTTTAGTGAGTAAATCAATTTACTGAGCTTTTTGATGACTGATGATCCAAATAAATTCAAAAATAGTTAAAAGTTAACTATTATAAAGAATAGCTGAACATAAGTTCACAAATAAAATATATTGTTTAAATTATTACTGCCTTGAGTTATTATTTGAAATAAATGTAAAATGCCTAAAAACACTAACTTGATGAGATTCATACTTGGCTTTAATAACAGAATATTGATTACATTGTTAATGTAGAAATGTAATATATATATATATATATATATTATTTTTTTTTTCATAGTGTATGTAATGTTGTTTTAACCAGATAATGTGACTGGGACATGAATTTATATCTGGTTTAAAAAAAACTGTTTTAATTTTTACTTACTGCCTTATTGGTGGTTCTATGAAGAACATTTAACATCCATTCACTCTTTAAAACAAGGGTTGCAAAGGAGGGTTTTTGGAACAATGTCATAATATATATACAGTATGTATATATATATATATATATATATATATATATACACACACACACACTTTTTATTCTAACATCTAAAATACATTTATTTCTGTAGGCTATATTTGGTAAATAAAAACATA
>NW_015554054.1:487481-490166 GCF_001515605.1 Sinocyclocheilus anshuiensis
TTTATCTTCTTGAAAAATAACTCTTGGATGACCTCCAGTGATTAAACTTGCCAGATCTTCTCAACAAGAAACTGCAAGTTTACTTGTCAGCCTCGATGGTGGCATTAAATCAAAGATGAGCTCCCTCTGAATCAACACAAAGCCTCGACACAATCTGAAAGCAGGTTGCTGTCGGAGCACTCCTCCAGTGCTCTCAATTAATGCTTTTGAAATGCCATCTCTCATTAAGCGCTGATGCTGTCCGACATCTCGCAGGAATTAGCTGCGGGGAAAGAGCGCCGAGTTCAATTTCAAAGAGGGTACTAGTCAGGGAGGCGGAGCTTCTCTGTTGCATTATGGCCATGCTTCGGCACAAAGAGAGTGAGATGATTGGGAAACTCTGCATTTATAATTGCTGTGAATCATTTTCAAAATCAAAATGAATTGAATAGACTTACAATTGAATCATGGCTCCATGGTGTTATTTACACTTGCCACCAATAAACGTTTCTTGTAGGGTCTTACAAAATATTATTCGGAAGTGCATGAAATTCATGAAAATGAATAATGAATTCTACCAAATAAAATAGCTGCAAGCAGCAATTATCAGGGTTTAAGCACTTTAAAGCCTTTAAGCCCCTGTGTAAAAATATATTATATCATTTTAAAAAGCCTGTAATTTCATGTATAACTGTTATAGCGCCACCTATAGTCCAATTTACATAATGCTTGTTAAGAATCTTATGCCGCATGCTCACCTAATTTCATGAAGGAATTATAAGTTAAATATATTTAGGATTTATATATAAATATATATATTTAGCCACACCAATTTATTTTTTAATTAACCCTGTTATACCTGTTCAAATGCAAAAGTTCCCCTTTTTTTTTTTTTTATAATTATTAATCTAGACAGCCCACAGATTTGCACAACACTGGTGAACAAATTCAAAATAATCAATTCACTGAGCTGAATCAAAATGTCCTTCAAAAATTAATTTTTAACACACTGGTTTAAGTCCTGCCCACACTGAATAGGTTGCTTGAATATAGATACTATATTACTCAAATATAGATACAAAAACAGATAATGTTGTTGCAATGTAGATACATATAATACATTTGCTGCTCTAGCATCCATAGTGTTAAAGCGTTTAAATTAATGGCTTACATGTTGAATTTCAAAATAATTGGATGACTTCATTCTCGATGAGGGTTTCAAAAGCTCTGAGTTCTAAACTGCTCAAAATGAAGTGTTGTTTGGTTCCTGCCATTGATTTCGAGCTGTGCTTGCGTGATGGGTATTGGTTGACACTCAGTGCGTGGACATTGAGCTGTTCACTTTGCTCGGTTCCCTGCAAGAATTGATCCAAATGCTATTAAATCTGCCATGCTATTTGCCCTGTACTCTGAAAGAGTTTAAGGATGTCACTTGTGAATGGAACTGGCCCTGGCAAAGTTGGCCTGTGGTACTGAGAAAAGACCGCAAACCTTAATACCCACTGGAGTGCATTATAACCATTACCATGGCACTAGAAGTCCATTTTTGCGGCGTAGCACTCAATCACAGTGAGACAAAACAGCATCGAACACCAATTGCGGTCCACCACATTTACACAACAACATTGTTTTTTCACTGATGTTAAGATAAATGTCTGTCTCAACTGTAGTAGAAAGGCAAGGCATTTCATCTTGTTTATGTGTGATGTTTATGTTTAAATGTGTGTGTACAGGGTTTGAATTTGTGCGGTGGAATCCTAATCCAGTTTGGAGAAGAGTTTGCATAATAAAACAGCACACACTACCTGCATTGTCTCGAAGCTAGCCTGTGTTAGCGGTTAGCGTGTGTGAAAAGTGCAGTAGTGGGGGTGGGTGACTAGATTCCTCTCCCATCATTAGGACACAGGAATAGACTGGTTTGTCTTTGTCTAGTCCGTTCACCTGCAGGCGGTAGTAGAAAGATAGCTTCTGCCTTCAAATAATCGCTCTATGCCCTGCTAGTGATGGACGGTTGTTCCTCTGGGTTGGTGTAGCGCTGTGGTTCGTTACATGACTTTACACTGCACATGAAACGTACAATTTTTAAAAATGTACTGCTCATGTAAATCTTTCGGATAAAACTTGGATTTGGACTGTTTAACCTCAAGCAAAACAGGTGGTCTTGCCAGATGGCCTGTGGATATTGCAAATGTACTGTATATATTGCAGCACACAACGAAATCTTTATGCCCTGCTTTTACTTTCATAATTTTGTTGTTTGTGTGATTCTGTGTATAATTCACATAGAACATGGACATTCCAACTTCTTCATTAAAAGTAACTGATTTTAAGCTTGACAAAAAGATCCAAAGAGAGAGAGAGAGAGAGAGAGAGAGAGAGCGTCAATGTTAAAGAGAGAGAGAGAGAGAGAGAGAGAGAGAGAGAGAGAGAGAGAGAGAGAGAGAGAGAGAGAGAGAGAGAGAGAGAGAGAGAGAGAGAGAGAGAGAGAGAGAGAGAGAGAGAGAGAGAGAGAGAGAGAGAGAGAGAGAGAGAGAGAGAGAGAGAGAGAGAGAGAGAGAGCGTCAATGTTAAAAAGTCATTCAAATAGTCTGACTGACTGACAGATTAGATAGATAGATAGATAGATAGATAGATAGATAGACAGACAGACAGACAGATAGATGATAGATAGATAGACAGACAGACAGACAGACAGACAGACAGACA
>NW_015554054.1:494179-499889 GCF_001515605.1 Sinocyclocheilus anshuiensis
ACAGACAGACAGACAGACAGACAGACAGACAGACATATAGATAGATAGATAGATATCGATAGACAGACAGACAGACAGACAGATAGATAGATAGATAGATAGATAGATAGATTACATTACATATATATAATTTTAGTGTGTGAATATGTAGTTTCTGCCATAAAGCAGATTCTGGTCAGGGAAGCAAATAGCTAGACGACATGCCTGGCCTGACAGCTGGCATTCAGTGGGCACAGTCGTGGCATGCAGGGCTGGGGTTGCCAGGCTAAAGCATGTGGGTGTGAAGGCTGACATTAATCTAGACAGCCCACAGATTTGCACAACACTGGTTTTGTTGAGGTTGAGTGAAAAGTTCTTGAGGCAAACTGGTTCAGACTGAGGAGATCTATTATATGATATGAATATTGTCTGTATGTGTGGAACATCGCATGATGACAGGGTGGGCAATTTCGTTCAAAATTCTCACAGACCTTTGGGGTCATGAGACAAACAGGCCCACCAATTTTCCTTCCAATCGGCCTCAGTTAACCTTGTCTAATAGCTGCATAAATTTGATTGGTCGATGGCAGACATGTGACCACAGATTTAGACTGATAAACAAGCAAAGCAATGTTTTATTGAACATATTAAAAATGACAACGCAATGCTGAACTTGTTAAGCCAATATGACTTAACTGTGAACTTCATAAAGGGAACGTTTAAATCAGACGAAACAGTTTTTTTTCCAGAACAAATTATTAAAGTGAAAGAATCATGAATGTAAACCAAGTAAAAAAAATAATAATAATAAAAAAAATAAATAAATAAATAATAATAATATATATATATATATACACATACATACACATATATATATATATATATATATATATAGGGCACAGTCGTGGCATGCAGGGCTGGGGTTGCCAGGCTAAAGCATGTGGGTGTGAAGGCTGACTGCCATCTGGACCTGGCTTTTCCGCTGCCCTTTGGTCCAGCAGAAGTGGCCCCGGATGCACAGGAGACCATCCCACAAGCCCCTTCACTAGTGCCCGACATAACCTCGGCCCAAAGATGAATGGCACCCACTCTCATAACTGTCACCCTTGGCTTTGGGCTCTCAACGTCAGACAGCCAACCAAAGATCGGGTTCATTTCCGCTTGGATAGCTGTGACTAATGTGCGGGTCACTTTGGAAGAATGCTGGATATCAAGGCTGTACATCAAAATGGCTTTACTCACTGCGCAATATGAGACGCCCTTCTGGAAGTCGACAGGGTACAATTTAAAAACAGCAGCTCAAATATATTCATTTTTACTTCTATTTTGTTTCTGTCACTTGTTGTTAAAGTGACATATTCCCATAGTCACACACTGCGCACACAGATGGACCTCCTCAGTGTAAGCAAAAACATTCAGTGGGATTAAAACATATGTATATAAATCTAAACAGGCACAATGTGTTTTTACTGCGCTGTATTGGTTTCGGTTCGATTATAGCACACTACATGTTTAAAATATTCTAGAAATCATACCTAAAATTAAAAAGTATTAATAATACAACATTTTAGTAACGTTGTGAAAATGTTTAAAGTAGGGTCAAAAACACCAATAACATATAACGAAAGTAATACTAGACCTAAATGCAAAGTTTGTGTGGCATTATAATGTTTTTACATTTGAATTAGATTTAAATATATTAGTTCTAAATAATCTTTAATTATCTAATACATTTAAAAAAATTTTACTACTTCATCTTAAAGTATTTCTATTCATTTCTAATATTTTAATTTTTTTTTTAAGTTTAAGTTTTCACCTAATATTTATATTATATTTTACTTAAGCTTTATTTCCCTTCTGAAAATAAGTACATTTTGGCTTTTTTTTTTTATGACAAAATTATCTGCAAAAATGTTTTGAAACTTTGTAATTTCAAAAAAAGAAAAGAAAAGAAAACATGGACATGGTACCAGAGTTGTTACTGTTAACTAAAATGAAAACTACTAAGAATAATTTGTAATAATTCAAATAAAGCTGAAATAATACACAAACACGAAAAACTTCTAACAACAGAAATAAGTTTAGGTTGAAGCAATAAAATAACTGAAACCGAAATAAAATAAATGAAAGCTATAAAGAAAAGTAAAAAAAAAATGACCAAAACACATACAAATATTAAAACTGAAATTTAAATTAAAACAGAAAATATAAAAACAAAAGCTAATTCAAAATACAAATGCATTTTAAAATATTGCTATTATAGCCCTAAACAAAAGTACTTGCAAAAAAATAAAAAATAAAAAAATTAATAAAAATAAATAAATCATGATTTCCTCCTCCTCTCCTTTGCATTTCTCCTCTGCTTTAGCTTGTTTCCCACTCTTGCTTTCTAATAAATGTGGAATAATATACTGCAAATATTGCTGGCTCTGTGATGAATTGTTTATTAACACTCCATTATTCTGATATTCTTAAAACATCACAAGGGGGCTAACAATGTCATAACAACATTTCTGCAATGTTGTGAAAATGTAGTTATTACATTTTAAGCACTTACAAATGTAAGTGAAAAAGGTTTATTACAATGTAGTTGAGCTAGTAGGCTACAACCTTGAGAAACAATTCACGACAACAGCACTGTTTTGGTTGTTACAGATCTTCAGGACAAAAATATCTATTACTGTCAGCTTGTCCAAGTTGGAAAATTTTATGCAAAAACCTGTTTTATGCAAAAAGGTTTCGTCGGGAACTGGCAATATTGGAAGAGATACTTTTATTTATGTATGAAATGCAAATGTAGGTGTGTTAGATGTTTGAAGAGGACAGTCTAAGTGAATAATTACTGCCCTTTCCGTGTCTCTTTCAAAAGTCCAATTGAATGTACTTACACACCCCATATCTATTTCATTCAACTGATAGTGAACTGAAGCACTAACTGGTATTACGATGAAGTATTGGAATTAATATGCAGTCCCAAGCTTAGATGGTGGAAATATTTTGGCATATTGCAGGAAAGCAGGAACGTGTCCAGTCCGGTGGTAATGAGGTTGGAAATTCAGCATGGCTAATGTACTCTTAAATGCTAATACTGCCCACTGCTTGGCCGTGGCACTAAAAGCAGCTCTCACACACGGCTGGGGCTTGATTAAAATCTGTGTGCGGCCCTGCCGGCCCCCAGCCAGATGAGGGTGAATATGAATGAGTGAGTTCGTCCTCATGCAGCCACGGTCTCTGTCCTTGCCTTCACGCACTGTAGCCTCATGCCGTGTGTGAGTGGAATGGAGATGAGAGAGAGGACAGGAGAGGTGGAAGACATGCTGGGCAGACGGTCGGAAAGCTGGAGAAAACAAATGAGAAGGGCAAAGCTCAAGCGCCTCTGATCAGAAAGTCAAAAATGGCAGGAAAGCATTACCGCTGTCCAGACATTATTTAAATGCTCAGCTAAGATCATGCTAATATATTCTGCTGTATACTAGCAAGAAACGTAGGTTTTTTGGGGGTGTTCAGGTCAGGTCACATTTCACAATTAAAATTTACCGAAAATGTACTGGTCATTTTCTGACAGGACATTATCCATTAATTTTACAGACATTGCCGTTAATTCTAAAACACAACACAATTATGTGCAAAATTCAAAATACAGGTAAAAAACCTGTAGAAAATGGAAAATTCCTTCATATTAATACAGTAGATTGTATTGTATACATTGTTTACTTCTATGTATTTCTGTTAATTTTTAAGTTAATTTAAAGTTTTTCATCTACTATTTATAGTTTATTTTATTTAAGCTTTAAGCTTTCCCTTAAAAGAAGTACATTTTAACACATTTTTAAAATTAATATTTATTAGAGAATTAGAATATACTTAAGTGTGATCTGAATGTATTTTTTCGAACAATTATCTGCATGCTATTTACAATTAAAATTTGGTATAGTTCACATGTATATTAATTTAATTAGTTGTATTTAGTTGTATTATATGAAATTAAGAAGGCTGTGTTTGACACACTTAAGTCATACTTAGTTACATCTTTACATATTCTATATTTTCAAAATGACTTCTAATGTCTTAATATGATTTAAGTGCACAGCTGAATGTACTGACAAGCATCAGGAGAGGTGGAAGACATGCTGGGCGGACGGTCGGAAAGCTGGAGAAAACAAATGAGAAGGGCAAAGCTCAAGCCTCTGATCAGAAAGTCAAAAATGGCAGGAAAGCATTACCGCTGTCCAGACATTATTTAAATGCTCAGCTAAGATCATGCTAATATATTCTGCTGTATACTAGCAAGAAACGTAGGTTTTTTGGGGGTGTTCAGGTCAGGTCACATTTCACAATTAAAATTTACCGAAAATGTACTGGTCATTTTCTGACAGGACATTATCCATTAATTTTACAGACATTGCCGTTAATTCTAAAACACAACACAATTATGTGCAAAATTCAAAATACAGGTAAAAAACCTGTAGAAAATGGAAAATTCCTTCATATTAATACAGTAGATTGTATTGTATACATTGTTTACTTCTATGTATTTCTGTTAATTTTTAAGTTAATTTAAAGTTTTTCATGTACTATTTATAGTTTCTTTTATTTAAGCTTTAAGCTTTCCCTTAAAAGAAGTACATTTTAACACATTTTTAAAATTAATATTTATTAGAGAATTAGAATATACTTAAGTGTGATCTGAATGTATTTTTTCGAACAATTATCTGCATGCTATTTACAATTAAAATTTGGTATAGTTCACATGTATATTAATTTAATTAGTTGTATTTAGTTGTATTATATGAAATTAAGAAGGCTGTGTTTGACACACTTAAGTCATACTTAGTTACATCTTTACATATTCTATATTTTCAAAATGACTTCTAATGTCTTAATATGATTTAAGTGCACAGCTGAATGTACTGACAAGCATTTATGGTAATAAAATGGTTACGCTTTATTTTACAGTACTTACAGTGCACTTAACCAAGAAAGTACTGGGTAGTATAAGGTAACTACACGGGTTAAGGTTAGGTTTAGGGGTAGATCCAGGGTTAGTACCGTTATTACCCAGTTATTATAATTGCTATGATAAGCACATATTATGTACATGCAGAGCAGGACTGTAAAATAAAGTGCTACCAAAATATCTTAAATATACTTTAAAGTCATTTCTATTGAAACTTGTATGTCTTGCATTTAAATGTATTTGTAATTAAACATTTTTAATGATGAAGTTACAATGTAGTATGTCAGTGGCCTTTATTCATTAATGTTATATAATCTGCACAGTTTTAAATGAGCAATATCACACTCATAACCATGTGATCTCACTCTACATCAGCATGGCTGTGATTCAGCCATAGAGCTGTAAATAAAATGTATATTTATACTTTTAAGATCTTAAGGACACTACATGTCCACGTTCATACAATTAAGGATTCAGTTACTGAAAGTGATTTGCAATAGCTTTAGTCTCTGTTAACTATAACAACAATGAAAAGTCGACATAGTTTCTGGTGAAATTGGACCTGAACATATTCTTGACGGGATGGTTTTGTGAAATTCCCCCCTATTATCACATTCGAGTAAGACATACCTTCAGAAGTGTACCGCGAGTCGCTGGATAAACTTCGGCTAAATGACTTCTATTTCTGACTACTTATCCATCAACTTAAATATATATATATATATATATATATATATATATATATATATATATGTCAGACATTCAACATTTAAT
>NW_015554054.1:501774-506457 GCF_001515605.1 Sinocyclocheilus anshuiensis
AACATTTAATTTAATAATTCCCACAATTATGTATAAAATACAAAGTATAAGGTGCATTTATGCATTTTTATCAAAACATTATTTATCAGTGTGTTTGAGCAATGAACGTCATGATCTTGGCATTGCTTTGCCAGTCCAATAACAATGCATTTTGTTTATTCTTTCTCTCTCATAGTTGGGATGGGTATCAGTAACTACCTTGCAAAGTGATACACATCACAATGCATGCTACAATTCAATACCTCATGATGTATCACAATATTATTACTGGATCCTGAGATTCTTTAAAATAGTGAATTTGCAGGATTCACTTAGGATAGTTGGATAGTTCGATATTTATTTACTCACCCTGGTGTTGTATTAATCTGACTTTCTTAAAGTATATATTATATATATTATAAATAAAAAAATAAATAAAAAATAAATAAATATTGTTTGTATAATGGTAGTGAATGATGACCTTCTATTCGAGCTTTAAAAAAGGCAGGAAGTATCATAAATGATCCCATGTGACTCATGCCATATTTTCTATGTGCTCTGAAGGCATATTATTGGATTTGGAAGAAAAAAAATGAAAACAAACAATCAAAAAAATCATACAAAAACATACTTTTTTTTTTTTTTTTTTTGGTGAAACAAATTTATTATTACTGGATCCTGAGATTCTTTAAAATAGTGAATTTGCAGGATTCACTTAGGATAGTTGGATAGTTCGATATTTATTTACTCACCCTGGTGTTGTATTAATCTGACTTTCTTAAAGTATATATTATATATATTATAAATAAAAAAATAAATAAAAAATAAATAAATATTGTTTGTATAATGGTAGTGAATGATGACCTTCTATTCGAGCTTTAAAAAAGGCAGGAAGTATCATAAATGATCCCATGTGACTCATGCCATATTTTCTATGTGCTCTGAAGGCATATTATTGGATTTGGAAGAAAAAAAATGAAAACAAACAATCAAAAAAATCATACAAAAACATACTTTTTTTTTTTTTTTTATTGGTGTAAGCAGATTGACAAAAACATACAAATGAGATAGTACAAATTCATTTCATACAAATTCGCCACCAATTCGCTAAAACATAAAGTAGTTACGTATTGCCATGAGAGTTTCTTGGAATATCTCTGTTGTAAATTGTAAACTGTCATTTGGGAATCAGATTACACAGATTGTGCTATGCATTTTTGATTCACTAAAAATAACCGGCTGACAAAAGTCTTTAGTTTTATTTACAATTTTGAAAATAAATAAATAATAAAAAATACAGTATACAACTGAATGTCATTTTTTTTTTGAAAGAAGGCTCTAAATAAGATTCTCAGTTCTCAGTCTTATTCTTAATACTTTTCTCATTTTACTCAGTATTTCTATTTTTTTATTGCTTCAATCCAAAATTTGTATTATTATTATTTTTGTCTGTCTTCTTTTTTCTGTCAAATGTTTTGCTTGAAAAATGAGCCTGTGATATTTCTGTTAATGCTACTTGGTTTACAGCTTTGGAAAATATTTTTTTACAGTGCTTTTTTTTTTAAGACGGTTCTATACTACTAATAAAATTCTCAGTTCTTAATTCACAATATTTTTCTCATATTATTCAACATTTCTATTGTTTTAGTGTTTCAAACCAAACGTTTTACTTAAAATGTGTGCCTGTGCTATTTTTTTAACATAAATGCCACTTGGTTTCTTAACTGTCCAAAAGTGTCCTTTTTGGATGCCTATGCCACAGTATACAAAAGCGTTTGATATGTGTGAGCGTCCCCAGCCTCCCACACACAGATAAAACCTCAGCCGCCTCGTTTTCTGCCTCTCATCAAGCTGCAGCCAGCTTGATCCCTGACAGAGCACAGCTCCAGCTCTGGATGCACTACAGACAGTGCCACAAGGAGACACCACCGCTGGAGCAGCTCCGCCTGCCAAGAGCTCTGGGCCAGAGAGGCCCCCGGAGGCCCTGGGGTGTGAGAAAGCACTGCATGCCATCCACGCTTCCGTCCACCAGGCCTCAAAACCATCACCAAGGCCATATCAAAGGCCGGCCCGCCACGCAATGCCAGCGATACCCTCCCCTTCTCGAGGTGGATGCGCTCGAGCTTGTTGAAGTTGCATCGTTGTGCTTGGATGAGCAAGATTTAAATGCTGCTCAACAGAATAAATTATTACTGACTCCAAATTTTCCACTGAAATAAGTAGCATCAGTAATTAGCTGCAGTAAAGAAGAAACTCAAGCAGAACCTAGTGCTGGGAAAGCGTGATGAAAGGCACGAAGAAAGAACATTTTTGAAGAGAAGCATCGTCAGCTCGTGATCTGTGCTGAATGCAAAAGCGCATTTTGTTCTATTGCTGACACTTGTTTCAGTTCATTGTTCCCTTTGTTTATCTCTTCATTTGGACCTCTATCCCTTTTGAAAAAGAAGCAGACTTTAGCATAATTTTAAAAGAGAAGATATTATGGAAAACAATTAGTTTGTGTGAACTAAATGTGATATTTTCTGACACTTAATTGCATTTTTGTTTGTAAAATTTTGCATTTTTTTTATACTTGCATGTTTTATACACTTGGTAGCAAGTACCGAGACTTACTGACAATTCTTCCACAGACATGGTGCTGTGGGCATGTATGAAATACTGCCACTTCACATTTAACATATATGAAATAACCCCCATATATAACATACAGGAAATCACCCCATAACAGATCTATACAGGTGGAGCTGGGGAGGCGGAGGGTTTCTGAAGCACACTGAAATTGCTACAGCAAGCACTAGCCCAGTATTTGAATGTAGAGCAGCAAGCTCATTGGCTACTGATGTGAAAAGAAACCAATCAGCTGCGCCATGTAAATGACGATGTAATTATATCAGATTGAGTTAGAACCTATTGGCCTGCGCCATTTAGAGTTTCTTGACAGAAATTTGTAATTATGCATTTGTAATGATGGAATTAAAATTTAGAACCACGATGTAGGAAACTTTTTTTCTTCAGTAGACAGTAAAGAAGATTTTTACCTGAAAAAAAAAATACTTTGTGATTCGTAAAATGCAAGTCAATGACTAGCATCACTTTGAGAGTTAAAAAAAACATATACAGGCAACGCAAAATTAATACTCGTGGCTCCTGACGATGTATTGAGGTCCTATGAAGCGAATCAATCGGTCTGTGCAAGAAACTGAACATTATTTACAGCTTTATTACCTGTAATCCAGAGACTCAGGCAAACGGTATGGAGTGATGTCCGGTTCATAAACGAATCATTCTTTTGAACCGGTTCTTTTTCATGAACTAGATGAACCAGTTCACTAAATCGGACTGAAACATCTGAAATTTTACAATTTACTCAATCAAAACTCACTTTCAGACACCTGACATTCACTCTGACTTGAAATGAGCCAAATTACTGGCGTATCTGATCCTATGATGAATGAAGTCATTCAGCGCTCCAATTTCTCCAACTGAACTGAGGAAACAGTTCAACTCGGACCGAAGACCGATGAGCTGCTGATATGCACATGTGTGAACTGAACAATATAAATGAAAGTTTTTATGGTTTCCCGTTGTTTATGTAAAAAGGTGAGTTGATTAAAACTAGTATAACTCACTTTATATGCTTTAGACATGTCAAACATCTGCATTTCACACCATTATTGGGTGCTTTAATAATATAATTGCATATTTTGTGACAAATGCGCTATAACTCTTTTTTTGTTCAGTAAAGCTACATGTTGGAACAGGTTCCAAATGTTGTTTGCTTTGAAAGTACAGCACAACTTTAGCTTTCCTTTTAGGATAGGATTGCTAGCATGTCCTTTAGAAGTGGCTACGCTGTGAAGCTATAACCTTTGGCCTCAAGGAGCTGTTGAAAATTCCCAGAGAGCGGCAACACGCTATTCAGATAATAAACGACTCCACAGGACAAAGGAATGGAGATTTATATGCTGCCGAAACATTTAACGTAGACGCATATGTGTGTCACCGCAGGCGTAAGAAAGGTGAGCTGTGAAGACAAAGAGGAATGGTCTGACACAAACACAGGGGAGACTGAACTCTCTTAATACGTCCGAGACAATCGCCAAGACTGACTTGGCCATAACGGCGCTTCCATCACCCATGTTATACTACTCGCCTAGGTCTTTTTATTGTGATTTATTGTTCAGGAAATGCACTTAATATAGATTGGAATGTCTACACTTTTAATTCAGTTCCCAGAAAGCTTTTCAATCATGCATCAACTTTCAGTTTTAATTGTCTTTTTTTTTTTACATTAGTAAAGCTGACAGGGGTTGTGATGCATATGTGGTGTCACATAAAACCAAACTGCAGGTGGGTTGTGAGCTTTTAAATATGGGATTTTGGCTTATGAGGATAGTGGGGTAAGATGAGCCATTTGGTACTTAAAGCTGAGGATAAATAAGATAGATGTAGTGGGTATTTATTTATGTTTCTGTCTATTTAAGAAATTATTAAATATAATGACATAAACTGTCCAAAACTAGCTAATATTTTATATATTATTATTATTATTATTAATAATCTCAAAATAATATTTAGACCTAAGTTTAATATGTAAATATTTGAATTGCATGTGCCATTTCCATTCATTTGGATTGCACATTTTTAACATAAACTAATAAACGTATTTGACAGTCATACATTAATAAAACAAGTATATAACAC
>NW_015554054.1:506761-512412 GCF_001515605.1 Sinocyclocheilus anshuiensis
TATATATATATATATATATATGAATGAATGAATGAATGAATGATTGATTGATTTAAATAATTACATTTTCGCAATGCATTTATTCAGATTGCTTAGAATCAGCATAAACCTGCATAAACCTGAGAAAGCAATTGAATGTAAAAAAAAATATGAACATGGTTCAAATTTGGCTCACTCTGGAACAAACAATGGATTTATTGATGATAAATATTTAATTATGTATTTAAAACACATTTAGTTTATTAGTACTATTACAGAAATCTGACTTGTTTCATTGATGTATGACTAACAAATATGCATCACGTTAAGCTTATTAGTTTGTTAAAACCATGCAATCCGAATGTATGGGAATTTTATATGCAATTCATATGCATAGATCTTAAGATTAGGCATAATTTTTAATGTATTATTATTATTATTATTATTATTGTTATGCAAATGTTAATATTTGGACTTGCTATTATTTGGATAGGACAATCAAAGAGACTTTTTTATTTTTATTATAGCATTTAGTTCAGGCCCAGGTAGTCTGGTTAGAGATGGATCAAGTTAGTGGTCAGTGTTTGATGAACCGTGGTGTAGACTCCTGATGTGAGCCAGATTAACATCTGCTGATGGACAAGATATAACTACTAAATGTGAGTCTAATTAAAACAGTAAATGTGAAACCAAATTTATAATGTCTTTTTAGATGAATGCTGGGATAATCTACAGCAGTCGTTCCCTTTTATTAAATTATTTCCCTTGAATTTACTTGTATTGTTTTAATTATTATTATGAAAAATTCATTCAGCACTGGCATTTCCATCATAATCTTGTGAACCCTCAATTGGGAAATGTTAGTCTAAATCTCCAAGAATGTCAGTTACATCAAGACCAGCATCATATTCTTCTTATCATGGCTATAATTTAAATCAGAAGTTAAACCCTTACAGTTACACAGCTCAATATTACATTTAAAGCCTTTAATCCTAATATAAACAGTCACATAAATATTTATATCACATCGATGTCCTCTGTGTCATTAATTAAACCACCTGACTAGAAAAGCCAAGTTAAGCTTCCATGAAAAACGTCCATCACGTACATGTGACAGAATGAGGAATAGTTTATTTCACCATTCTTAGATCTACTATATGCATCTATATGCATGATTTAGTTGCAAAGCTTATTACATTTTCTTTATTCGTCCACTTTGAACAAGTCAAAAGCTATGGGACATCTTTTCAGAGTTGATCTATATGTGCAGATTTCAGTGATGGCAACAGTCTTCCTCTGTATCATTATTTTGCATCAAGGGAAGTATGAGTTTTGTTTCTCCAGAATCAGACTTGGCTCCTATACTTAATCAATTACCACAGGAGGCCAGAAGGCTTTAACGTGAGAAACTGTAGGGAACAGAATCGACTGTGTGATTCACAGAGCCATTCTTTCATCTGCTAGTTTCTCTCTGTATCATTGGCATGCCGATACCAAGTCTGATCTCAGTTCAGGCCTCACTTATAATTGCCTCATTTATAAAATAGTCCCGATTTTCACTGGTCTTTAAGCGCTGATGACTCAAACAGAAATCTATGAGGTGTGCAGGGGTGAGGGAGGGAAAATGCACACCACTTATTTGAGCTTTTGAAGAGACAAACTCGTCCAGTCTAATGATCAGCTGCCATCAGAGTGAAGTAACATGGATTTGGATTTTGTTTGAACCTTTCCTAATTTACTTCAGTAATAGATTGAAAGATTGCAGTATAGATATACAGACGGACAGATGGACGACAGAGATGAATGGATGGATGGATGGATGGATGGATAGACGGACAGATAGATGACAGATAGATGGACAGACGGACTTTACGAATGGATGGACAGACGAATAGACAGATGGACAGGTAGATCGATGTCTTAATGGACGTACAGATATAGACAGATGGATGGACAGATGGAGATGGATGAATGGATGGATGGATGTACTGATATAGATAGATCAATGGATGAATGGAAGAATGGATGGATGGGTGGATGGATGGATGGACGGAGGGACGGAGAAATGGACGACAGAGATAGATGGACTGAGAGACTAATGGACGGATGGTTATAGATGGATGAATGGAAGGATGGATAGACAGACAAACGGACAGATGGACAGACAGACTGATGGATTAATGGACAAACGGATGGACTGACAAGATGAATGGATGGATGGATGGATGGATGAACAGACTGATGCAGATAGATCGAAAGATGAAGGGAAGGATGGATGACAGATGGAGATGAATGGACAGATGGATGGATAGACGGACAGATGGATGACAGAGATAGATGGACGGACGGACGTACAGATGTATGGATATGGATGGATGGATGGACAGACGAAGAGACAGATGAACAGGTAGATTGATGGCTGAATGGATGGACAGATATAGATAGATGGATGGACAGACGGAGATGGATAGATGGATGAATGGGCTGATATAGATAGATCGATGGATGAATGGAATAGATGGATGGATGGAAGGATGGATGGACAGACAAGTGGACAGATGGACATACAGATTGATGGATGAATGGACAGAAGGATGGACGGACGAGATGGATGGATGGATAAACAGACTTATGCAGATAGATCGATAGATGAAGGGAAGGATGGATGACAGATGGAGATGGATGGCTGGATGAATGGATGGATAGACGGACATATGGATGGATGGATGGATGGACAGACAGATGGGCAGATATAGATAGATAGATGGATGGATGGATGAACAGACTGATGCAGATAGATCGATATATGAAGGAAAGGATGGATGACAGATGGAGATGGATGGATGGATGAATTAATTGATAGACGGACAGATGGATGGATGGATGGATGGACAGATGGACAGTCGGACAGATATAGATAGATGGATAGATGGACAGACGAATGGACAGACAGATACAGATAGATGGATGGATGGATGGATGGATGGAGAGACGAACAGACAGACGGACAGGAAAATCAATGGATGAATGGATGGACAAGAGGAGATGGATGGATAGATGGGTGGACTGATATGAATAGATCGATGGATGAATAAAAAGGATACATGGATGGACAGAGATGTATGGATGGATGGATGGATGGACAGAGGATAGACAGATGTAGATTGATGGATGGATAGAAGAACGGACTGACGGATGGATATAGGTAGATGGATGGATTGATCAGACAGACAGATGAACAGATATAGATATGGATGAATGTAAGGATGGACGTACGAACGGACGGACGGATGTATGGATGGACAGACAAACAGACAAATGGATGGATGGACAGTTGAACAGACAGCTAAAGATGGATGGATTATCTATCTATCTATCTATCTATCTATCTATCATAGATAAATAGAAAGACAGTCATTCTGTAGTTCTTTCTCAGGGGAAATTCAGCGGCTCTGTTTAGAAATGGCTGAGAGATTCTTTTCCCAGCACTAAGTGCTTGATTGATTGTAGTGTGGACATCAGTATGCTCTGTTGATAAAACAAAGAGGGGAAGCGAAAACATTTGACACTCAATTTATGTCATCCATAGTCAGGGAATACGGACGCTGGACTACACGTTGGACGAGGCCGGGGCAAAAGGATGCATTAAATGCCACCATGCAGGGAATCTGATACCGAACTCTGGGGTCTTGCAGTGAAAAGGAAATATGGCGCGGCTTATAGATCTGACAGACACATAATTCAATATAGCCTTGGGAAGACGTTAAAGCAAGTCACTCGGGGAGACTAAACCACTGAAAGCGGCTGAGAGAGTATATAGTTGGTTATTGGTGGTCACACTGTTCACAACAGGGGAAAGTTGACGACAGCTTATGAGAAGCACTGTTTTAATCAGTAGTTCAGTCGTGGAATCCGTTGGGATCTTCGTTAGCTCTGCTGGAAACCCTAAGCCCACTTTATGTATTTGCTCAGCTTGCTTACAATACAGTGACTGAAGCGGTGGGGCCGACAGCAAACCGTGGGAGGCTCGCTGGTGTTTTGATGTTGTGATATCAACAGGATGGTTACGCTAACTGGAGACGAATCAAACATATGACTCATACGCACTGCATAATTAGCTATGCCACTCCAAACCGACTTTCTATGAAACAGCAGGATACGCTACTCGGTTCAAACGATCATTACGCCACATTAACTTGAGCTGACACTCAAACACAATGTCCTGACCTCTCTGCTGTCTCCAAATTACACTACGCACACATCCTGGGGCACAGAATAACAAAATGTCTCCAACTTTTCATTAGCGTACCGCGGCGAGCTTGTCATGCTTGCTTGTCACCTGGGAGTTTGGCTAGTCCAACACGGCCTCTCCTATAGACTGCTGAACAAAGCCCAGAGCTGTACTGCCAGGCCTCAGTTTTGTTCCAGAAGTTTCAACCCCTCCAGTTATATACTGAGGGAAGTTCAAAGAGCCTGTGGTCAGCAGCCAGACCATGTCAGATCCTGTCAGGCCAAAGAAATGACCAGCAGGCCGACATTTCTGCTTCCTTTATACTCTTTAGAGTTACAATTTTCAATACTTCCAGTGAATGTTTCCTGTCATGCACTTGAGCGTTTAAAGGGACAGTTCACCCAAAAATAAGCATTCTGCCATCATTTACTCGCGTCGTTCCAAACCTGTATGACTTACTTTCTGTGTAACTCTAAAGAAGATTTGTTGGTTACCAAAAATGTTGGTTCCCACTGACTTCCATTGTACAGCGTTTTACATTGTTATTTATTTCAATTCTAATCATAGTTTGATCAATGTTATTTAAGTGTCATTGTGGTTATGTAGTTTTCAATTTATAGTTTGAATTAGTTATTATTTTTATATTTTCCATTTTTATTGTAATTTTTAGTTAAATATTTATTTATTTACTTTTAGTGTGTTTTTGTCATTGCCTAACTACTTGAAAATGAAAATGAAAATGAAAATGTTTTCTTGGCAACTAGCTGAAAAAAAAAAGTAAATTATATTTTATTTCAACATCATTTTTTTATGGTTTTAGTTTTAGTTAACTATAATAACCCTGATATTGATGTTTAAATTGCTGACATTACGGTCTTGACACCTTGCAGGTTTACAGACTTGATCTCCAGATTTGTATTGTAAATCAATATTTAAAAAGTACTTTTAAAAATATCTGAGCCATAAAACTGTATAAAACTGAATCTTAATGTCAAAACCATGCAAAGTCTAGAAGGCCGTGTGATTCAAGCACATCTGCACAGATCATCAATTCATAAACAGTACCAAAGTGAAGGGTTAGCTTATGAATATTAATTAGGTAACTTGACTGGACATTAGCCACTCAATTAATATTCATTAGCTTTTTATATACAGTGATAAAACAAACTGCCACATATGGTGTTCTTGTCTTTCATTGATACAGCTGTGTGTGTGTGTGTATGTGTGTGTGTGTTATTTTGTTTTGTGCTTTACTTTGCTTGTTTTGTTTTGCTTGTTTGTTTCTCTGTGTTTTCAGTGCATGCATGATGTCTCTTACATTTACCTTTTGTCTGGGCAAACTCCAGGTAATTTTATATGGACAAAACCTAATGGAAATTGTGCTATTACTTTTGCAAGCAATCAGACTTATGATTTTTACTTGGCCTAGCCGTATCTAGAG
>NW_015554054.1:512499-513581 GCF_001515605.1 Sinocyclocheilus anshuiensis
ATATATAAACTTTCAATAAACAAATTGAACACACACACAAAATATTAGACGGCTTTTATGAAACCATGACATTTGTACTTTGAATAGCGAGTCTAAATGTCTTTGTTACCATTGTGAATCTAACGACGCCATTAGTTATGAGTAAAATCAGGTTAATTAAGTCTTAATGAAAATGCAATGGATATGATTGGAGGAAGAGAAAGCGTTTTGAAACAATCATATTTTCCGTTTCCACCGACACTCCTCCGATAAATTGCTCTAATTCATTCATTTTTATCAGGAGCACACTTTGGGAACCTCTGCACATTGTGCTACATTTCCTTTGGAAAATGAAAATAGATTGTCTTCTAATTAATCTCCGACTTCTTAATTGTGTAATTACAGTCATTTACAGCTCAATACGAAAACAGACGAGTAAAGGCAAATAAGGAGCTTCATGTTTTATTCACCCCAACTGAACCGCACCAAATGGCGATGCCAGCTTTTCAAAGGACTTGCACATCCATTGCACTTGCGAGTTTTGTACTTGACTGACTCCAAGTCATTCAATGTCAGACAATATCACCCACTCCGAAAGTCTATGAATTCCTGGGCCCATAAATGAAGTGTCCCTTCTAGATAGATAACAAGGTCACTGGCCCGCTTTCTCCATGCACTTCAGAAACCGTTGTGTGCTTGAGTGTGGCCAGACGGCTGGCTCTCTCTTAAAGACACAGTGTCTCACACCCTCTGACAAACTATACTAATAAAGCGGCGGTTCTGTGGAAACGGCCCCACACTCAACGCGACGCTGATAGCCTGAACATCCACTCTGTCTGACCCTCAAATACATTCCATAACTCGACAGACTCCTCGAGCTGTACTAAAACACAGCTGACATCAGTTATCAGTGACAGATTGCTAGAGTAAAGCACAGTTCTGTGTGAAAACATTTGCTTGCATCTGAGCTTCGTCTTGCTGAGAAATTCTTCAGAAGAGTTTGTGTCATGGGCTGTTAGACTTTATTGTTGAATATGAGTCGATGACGAAGGATGTCCAAAATTATAAAAAGAAAAAGTTTTGAACAATCTAGTACGGGGGAA
>NW_015554054.1:513625-516313 GCF_001515605.1 Sinocyclocheilus anshuiensis
AAGACGGGGGAAAAAAAAAAAAAAAAAAAAAAAAATAAATAAATAAATGTCAACATGAACCATCTTCTTAGAAATGTTCATATGGCTTTTTATACATTTTCAAAAACCTAAGAAAGTGAAAATGTCATGTGGCATAACCATCAATTGAAAAGGAATAGCACATCTTCCTTAGACCTTGAATATGTGTGTGTCTTTGTGTGTGTGTGTGAACATCAGACCAAAATGTATGGTGAAATTCTGAAGTAATATTCATGTTTATATTAATACTATTATAGTAATGTTACATTTTGTATGATAATACTATTAATAATAATAATAATAATAATAATGTATACAGAATATAGAGTCTATAATAATAAAGTCTACAGAAGTCCTTAATGTCCTGTTTTAATGTGTATATATATATATATATATATATATATAGGTCAAAGACGAAAAAGGGTTTAAGCATAAAAACAATAAGTGTAATACTGCTTTAAATTGTTGTTGTTTCCCCCCCCCAAAATTAAAAAGTTTTCTGTAAAAAATAAATATCATACATTTTCCCCTGATTTACAGAAGACACTCACTAAAATGTCATTCAGTGTAAAAATCTTGTCAGGCATATTTACAACAAAAATCAATTTATGACTAATTAGTTTCACCCCAAATACTAATTAGTTGTAATTTTACATTTTTAAAATTTGCCACTATCCTAGGTTTTGCCCACTTGTCAGTAAGAATTTTTTACTCATTTAAAACACAATATTTTACATTTTTAAAATTTGCCACTATCCTAGGTTTTTGCCCATTTGTCAGTAAGAATTTTTACTAATTTAAAACACAATACAATTTAATATTCTCCCTTATTCTTTTATATATTTTAATATGTACAAGTAAGAATAAGCATGCTGTTTGAATTTTTACATAAATATTGTGTTACACTGAATGACAATGCAACATTATTTAAACCAAATTTTGACATTTTATCCTCCAAAAACTTATTTACATTTTATTCTCCAAAAACTTATTTGAAACCTTAAAAGTAGAGACTTTACTGACATTTGATGTGCTTTCTATGGACATATAATCACTTTTGTATATATATATATATATATATATATACACACACACAAGATAATGACTGCTTAATACAGCTTCTTTTTCTTCAATTTCAACTTTAAACAATTCTTATAGAAGATATGTCAGTTATTCTGTGCATGAAATTAAATGTGCCTCAATATTGCATATATTGCAGACTGAAGTCTGTGCTATAACAAATCTTTCTGAGAATGCTGTGTGTTTGTTCAGACTATAAAACATGCATTTAATCTATGTCTCAATAATGTTTATCCTTTGGCTCAACTATCAACCAACTCTTTATACTTCACATTTCATATCTTGTGCATTTCCCACATCTTAAGCGACTTGGCACGCTTTTGTGTCATGTTCAACATCATCTCTGTTCTCAAATATTCACAGCAGCCTGATAGATGACCTGGGGGGAAAAACGGCACATATTCATATGTAGAGAACAAAGAGCTAGCGAGAGATAAAAGACATAAGGACATAAACCAGACCTCTCCGTAGCATACAGCGTAATCTGCCTGGTGTACAATTACACACACACTCATACACACACACACACACACACACACACACACACACACACACACACCTCCCACGTGGGAAGAAGCCTCTGGAAATTAATGTCATGAGCCCTCGGACACACACACACACCTCCCACACATATCACGGCCGCTACAGCTGGGTGAAATGTTCCATCTCTGCTCGCACTCATTTCTCAGCAAGATCTTTGAAAAATGTTCTCATTTGCAATAAATCAAAATTAAACATGGATGGTGCTGGTTGATGGGGCCTGTGTTATTAATCACTGGGTACACTTTACACAGCCCGTCAGTGTGTGAACCAATGGAGGAACACCTGCCTTGGTGACTGCGAAAGGAAATAGGCAAATGCTGGGCTCTATTTTGGCCAGACTCCAGGGGTCAGCTTGTAAGCTAATCTGCTAATATGGTGAATATAATTGTAATTGAGTCGTTAGGGCATACAGATGAGCGGAGGAAACAAGCTATTTCTGCATGCCAATGTTGTGATATCAAATTGGTGAAAAGGGTTAGATGGAAAGCTGGCGATTAATGGAGCCAGACAGGCTTGATTTATACACCTGTGTGCAAGAAGAATAAACAAATAGAGAAACAGAGTGTCTTTACTGAGCGCCCGGCATTGTGTCTATGTGCAAGCTTGAGGCTGTCTATGACTAGACTGTTGAGACGGCATGACACTTATGAATGCTTAGTAAAAATGTATAAACTGTGAGCTCAAGACTGAATTCTGGCAACAGTACAAGGAAGATAAAAAAAAGGAAAGTTTATCAAGACAAAACCTTGTATGAAAGGTCAATAAGTTTCTTTAAAATAATAATAATAAGATAGATAGATAGATAGATAGATGTTTATTTAAAAATAAATAAATAAATAAATACATTAAAATACATAAATAAATGGATGGATGGATTGATTAATTAATTAAAATAAATTTAAAGAAAATTAAGTTTGAAGGTTATATAGGCCTTACTGAAAGACAGATGCTGTGGTTACAGACAGACAGACAGACAGACGATGATAGATAGATAGATAGACAGATAGACAGACAGACGATGATAGATAGACAGACAGACAGATGATA
>NW_015554054.1:516500-525269 GCF_001515605.1 Sinocyclocheilus anshuiensis
AGACAGACAGACAGACAGACGATGATAGACAGACAGACAGACAGATAGTTAGATAGATAGATAGATAGATAGATAGATAGATAGATAGATGATAGATAGAAAAACTCCCCTTTAATTCAAACAAAGCAAACTCAAAGAGAAAACTCTTATTTCACATGATCAAAGACACCTTAAGTGAGGAAGTCAAGGAATGTCAGATGAAAGCACTAATTAATGCAAAACATATTTCCGGACACATTTTTGCATTTTGGAGTTTTAATGTATGATGAATAAAATTCATAGCAACCGCATGTTATGGTATTTACAAACAAAATCATTTAATTTAATTCGCAATAAAATAATGTAATTGAAATAGCTGTGTAGTGCATCAAAACGGGGTGTCTGTCTGCTGATTTTATCGTGCTTGCAGTGTAGACAGCCTCATTGATTATATAATGGGAGCGAGTACATCGCACACATCCGGAGAATGCACGGTGAAAGAAAGAGAGGGCTGAATGTGTTGGAGAGCCGGAGAGTAGACAGTGGATTAAGTGCACTACACTAAAGCTCTCAGAAAGGCAGTGTTACATGGGAGTGGACAAGGGTTGGTGGGTGAGAAAAAGAGAGGGGAGTGTTGTCTCTACTCTGCCACATGGCGGTGGGCTGGATGAGAGGTTGCCAGGCAGCCTTTTGTGAAGTTCAAGGCTGTTTGAAATTTCAGTTAGATACAGAAGGTTCATTAAGGAGCCTTTTCGCCCGGCGTAAAAAGAAGTGTCCATCACCTTTAGAGCGCATGTGCCCACACTCACGGTGGCTTAGGTTTGCTGACACATAAAGCACTGACATGTTCGCCCACTTGCTCAGTTGTCAAGAAATCTCTCTGTGCGCTGCTCCAATTTATATGGCATCAGGACTCTGAATACGTGTGCGTTCAATAAAATAATCAATTTGGCTTGAGGCCAGAGTGACAGAAGCCAAACACTGCATTTGATTAACAAGCACAGCTTACATCATATCAAACCCAGCCTCTGCGAACCAATCATACTCACCGTCTGAAACTGTAGAGCCTCTTTGTGACTGTTAAAAGCAAAAAACAGAGGAGCTAGACTCCAGTATATCTGGCTCACTCTCCCATTGACCTTTATTGGAATTCAGGGCACCGTGAACACAAAAAAGGGCTTGTTCAGGATGAAACTCATTGCTTCCTGGAACCTTCTCCAAGAATAGCAGGGAAAAAAGTATGACTTAGAGTAGCAGTGTTGCTCTCATTTTATGTGATCGTATTTTTTTTCCTAAACTAACAAGCGCCGTTGTCTTTTAGTTGAGGTTTGGGTTTCATCTGTCCTACTTTCGGAGGTTCTCTTGGATCGCAGTGGACATTCAATCACTTGTTGTCTGCCTGCGTGAGTCCTGGTTAATATTTCCGCACTGACTGGTGGCTGAAGTATTATATACTTGCCGCTGTTGTATATCAGTATGGCTACCGTCACCACACATCGGGATCAGGTGTCCTTAAAACTTCTCTCAATTTGCTTAATTATAGTGATTGTCAGTGCAGATATGGATTTTGATGGAAAAATCCATATCCCAGTGCACCTTGCACTACCACCGAATGTGACCCAGAGGGCTTTGCTGTTTCAATGGAGGCCGTGACATTGAAAGAAGATACCTCTTAACCATCTAGAGACATATTCAAGACATTCTCCAATAAATACAATCCTGGATGCTGTAAATCATCTTAGTACTTCATATAGCCAATGTTTAAAATGAGCCATACTGGTAATGAATGCGTTTTTCCAAAACCTGACAGATCTTTGACAGGTTCCTAAAAAGCCTCCCCATTCTTCATCGCTTGAGAAAATGCAAATATAGTCACTGGCACCTGACTTACCCAGAAGACTGAAGGGGCTTATACAATTTGTAATAAGTAGTGTACAATAGGAGTTTAATTGTCACCCTTGAGTGAACAAGGAATATTAGTTTTTGGGAGGAAGGGGGCGGGTTGGATTCCTACGCCCATGAAAAAGGAGTTCATTTGGATGGAGGGTGTTTGCTAGTTATTTGCAGGGATGGAAATTAAGCCTCTTGCCAAGGCATCAGCTGCAACTGTCAGAGGTCTCTGAAGCGAACAGGGCTGGGGATTAGGGGGCAGATTGTAGCGAGGTAGCCGTTATGAGAGTCAGCGAGCAATTCAAGGCGATTGCTTAGAGGATATCTGGGGCCCTCTTAAGCTGCCTGTCACAGGTGAAGGAGTCTCAGAATAATTATCACAGTCTGTCTTGCTTTGACACTGTAAGGAAGGATTCTGTAGCTGTGAAATAAATTACCTCTATGTTTGCTATGGGATTTGATTATAGGAGATAACAAGAACTGGACTTGACACTTGGAACCATTCCTTATTTATATGTATTTTCTACTTACACTCCTATTCCTCTGCATAAGACTTTCCTTTTATTAATTAGTGGAGCTTGGTAAGGCAAATATTACCATTGATAGTTAGTGGTTTAGTGACCATTGACATTAAGTTTAAAACTTAGTTGTGTGATATCTCAATCTGTGTGTTGAACGTTTAAAGGGTGCTATAACTTGTGCTATAAAAAGTGATCACACTTATACATTTCCTGGCAGACAACAAAACATTAAACTTTTCATTAACAAACAAAAAAAAACCACTATGAACATTTTCTAGGGGCAGAAAATAATATTGGTTTGCAGATGGCTTCTATATTGACCTAGCAATCACTAAGCAACACCCTAGCAACCTAAATATGCCTTAACAACTTCCCAAACTGGCAACCACCCAGAATACCCTGGCAACTTCAAAACAATGCACAAAGACGTAGAACACCTTAGCAACACCCTGACAGCCATCTTACAATGCCCTAGCAACCACCCAAACTAATTAAGCAACTGAACTAAAAATTCACCAGAAACATTCAAAACAACTACAAAACAATGCTCTGGCAACCACCCAAACAATTCCCTAGTAACCATCCAGAACACCTCAGAAACCACCTAGCAATGTCCTAACAACTACCCACAATAAATAATATGTTAGTGACTGCACAACAATGCCTTAGCAAACACCTAGCAACACCCTGGCAACCACCTAACAATGCCCTAACAACTACCCATAACACATTAGAAACCATCCAGAACACAATAACAATGCCCTAGTAAACACATAAAAATGTTCTGGCAACCATCCAGAATACCATAACAACTGTACAACAGTGCAAAAAGAAATACAACACTTTTTCAATGCCCCAGTGACCACCTAGCAATGCTCTAGCAACCATCCAGAATACCCTAGCAACTGTATAACATTCCAAAAAAAAAAAGAAAAAAAAACACTCAGAAAACTGCATAGAAATGCCCTAGCAAACACCTAGCAATGCCCTAGGAACCAGCTGACAATGCCCTAACAACCATCCAGAACACCTTAGCAACCACATATTAATGTACAATAAACTCAAAACAATTTAGCAATCAAATGGCAACACCGTGATAATCACATAGCAATACCTTAGTAATGATCTAGCAACACCCTAAACATCCTAGCAACCACCTAACAATGCCCTAACAACCATCCAAAACACCATAGCAACACACTAACAACTACCCCGAACACCCTTACCACTGCATAGGGATGTATTATACACACAATAAAGAATATGTAAGTAACTGCGTAACAATGCCTTAGCAAACACCTAGCAACACTCCGGCAACCACCTAACAATGCCCAAACAACCATCCAGAACACCTTAAAAACATGCTAAAAACTATTCAGAAGACCCTCACAACTACATAGGCAAGTGTTATAAATACAATAAGAACACCTTTGTAATTGCATAGCAATGCCTTAGCAACCACCTAACAATGCCCTAACAACCATCAATAACACCTTAACAACACACTAAAAACTATCCAGAACACCCTTACCACTGCATAGTGATGTATTATAAACACAATAAAGAATACATTAGTAACTGCATAACAATGACTTACCAACCACCTAGCAACACCCTAGCAACCACCTAACAATGCCCTAACAACCATCCAGAACACCTTCACAACTGAATAGTAATGCATTAAAAACACTAAGAACACCTTAGTAACTGCATAGCAACACCCTGGCAACCACCCACAAGATCCTGTCATTTTATTAATAAACTATCAATGTTTAATAAAACCGACAGGATCTAGAAAAAGCAAACAGATAGAGACAGAGCTGACACGCACCTGTTATCTGTGTAGTAAATGTTTGCAGCAAGACAAGGACGATTTCTCTACTGGGCACAATGTAACATTTGAAGACAAGACATGTGATACGTCCACAAGCACTCAAGCTGAATGTCAGTGTAAAAGATCCTTCATTTTCATCCTGGCAGGCCTTCCTAAACTCCCTCTCTCCCTTGCTTTGCTCTGCGGCATTTAAGCTAGCCGTATTCTCATAGCTTCTTTGATGCACCGTCTCTTTTCGATTTATAGCTCAGTCAGAGCCAGGTGTAGCACTTGGAACTGGGGTTAAAAGCCCTTTTATTGCACAGTTTTATGAAACCAGGACGAGAAAACAAGAAACTGAGTTTTGGAGATTAGAGAAGGAGATAACTGTTTGTATTCCTCCTTGAAATTCCAGAGGATAATGAAGGACATTCGCTTTATGGACTTCAGAGGAAGAAAATAGGATGAACATCTTCCCCGCAGGAGTTTGGATCTTGTGAGAGATTGTGTCCTGGGTTAGGAGCTTGACATAAGTGAGAGAGGGGAAGCTGCAAGATTGAGAGACTGTGGTTTTACAAGATAAATATTAAATTGCTGCTGTGTTCTTCCTCGAAGATTCTTTAAGAAGAAAAACAATCTTTTTGAAAAAGTAAACATTTCTCCAGGAAAATAAAGAAGTAAATTAATGTCAACTTGAAGTCAACTTGTATTTTAATCTTACTGTGTATTGTGCCTCCCAAAATGCAAAATATATCTAAAATATATTTTGTCTATTTAATAGAATATAAATACAAAATGCTCCAATGATCTCGTCAATTCCTGATAGATAAAAATCAAATCCCAGCTTGCATGTATTTCCAAGCAAAATTTCGGTATTCAGCTAGAAAAGCATATCATTACGGAAGTAAAATGGGTTGTGAATGGCATGTCATGTTGACAAAGTGTGTCTTTGTGTCCATCTCCCATATATCCCCGAGGGCTGGATTATAGATTGTACCAGTGTCCCGGGACCTCTGACTTCTAGGAATCTCTAAAACCTTAGGAGACTGGCTAAGGACTTCCAAAAGCAGGGACCTTGGCATCCAAATCCACTTTTGGATACTTAAATTGTTAGTTCACCCAAAAATGAAAATTCTGTCATTAATTACTCACCCTCGTGTTGTTCCAAACCCGTAAGACCTTCGTTCATCTTCGGAACATAATTTAAGATATGTTTGATGAAATATGAGGGCTCTCTGATCCTCCCATAGAGAGCAAGGAGGTAACTACTACGTTCAAGGTCCAGAAAAGTACCAAGATGATCGACAAAGTAGTCCGTGTGACATCAGTGGTTCAACTGTAAAGTTACGAAGCTATGAGAATACTTTTCTGCGCAAAAATTTTAATTTTAGGGTGAACTAACCCTTTAAGATTTGTTTAGCAAGTCGTCTAACGTTAGCCTTTGGCCACATTTTCTTAGCCTCTTACCACAGGATAAGGGGTTGCAGTCAGTGCAGCATGCCTCCAAAAACATGTATCCATGGGTCCGTTTGAACCGGCTAACCTCCTCAGACTGGAGATAAAATTGACTAGCAAATGTTTTGATGACTTTAAGGAAAAAGGTTACTTCTTTTATGATTGATTGATTTGATGTCTCAAGGTTACCACCTGGAAGAGTTCGGCCAAAGAGACACTATAATCGGGACAAAGACCCCCTGCACAAGGAGAGGTTATTAGTGTGGGAGTCTAGTGTCATTGTTGTCAGTCAAGTCATACTTTGGTTGAATGAACAGGAAAGTCTGGCTTACCAAACCGCTGTTTTCATCGGCCTTATTTAAAGGAATTAAAGCCATTTCTGTTCCACTCCTTCCTTACTTTCTCTTTTCTTTGCTTTCATTATGTCCGCCAGCCCCACTCCTGCCTCCAATTATGGACATGCTTTCATCTGTATGCTCAGGAATGAACTGATAGGATCAGGATAGTTGAAGAAAGAGCCATTGTCTTGTCCATCTTTCGTGGTATCCATGCCACCTCCATGGTTTACCCTAAATAAGGTTTTAAAGGAATAGTTCATCCAAACATGACAATTCTGTCATAATTTATTCACTTCATGTTGTTCAACACTTTTTGACTTTCTTTTTGATAAAGAAGTGTAGCGGAATGTTCACATTGTTCTTTTTTTTAAACAACAAAAGCATATAAGTTGTTGATTTCTATTGATGATACAACAAAAAAGTTTAACTTAGATTGAACCCAGAAGGAAAAGCCTCATATAGCCATATTCCAGTGTATGTATCCTTGTTGATTTACTGTTACTGCACAAACTGACATGTTAGACTAGGAATTTTTGGTGAAGTTGAGGTTCCGCACAACTCTTAGTAGGACAATGTGGATACACTCAATTAGAACCCACCGGTTTCTGGTACAACAAAAAGATTTGAGAAATGAGCTGTTAAAACCTGTCCTATTTATTTTTCCTCAGAGTAACTCACTCTTTGGAGGAGTTGTCTTGTTTGACAGAGGGTCTGGGGTTTTGTAAGCATTTTTTCTCTGAAACTGTTGCTTCTCCAAGACAAAAAGGCTGGCGTAAAGCTTCTATGATTAATACTTCCAAGTCCCTGTGTTCGGCCGAGTCATTGAAAAAAAAAAAAATATTTTTAAGCCTCCCAGTGTTTGATGACTGTGGCTTATTTTTGCCGCAGTTAGTGCCCCGTAAATCACGGCTCATATTTTATAGAGTTCATAGTTGAGCTTTAAGCAACACTGAAGTTAATGAGGCATATCAACAAATACTAACAATCCTGTAACTGTACACTCTGCCACATTGAACTGACCTCCCTCTGAGATGTTATTTTTAACAAGTTCATGAAATCATAAATCACTTGTTTTTTGATTTAAGAAAACCTCTTATATATAGCAAGAAATGCATAACCACTTGCTAACGGCTAACTGGTCCCAAAACCGCTTGTGTTGGATTCATTGAGATACATTAAGGAACGCTCTGCTGTTTTTAGGAGTAACTCAAAAAGCAGTTACTTGTGTAACAGCAGTGCAGAAATCTGAGTTCCTTGAGGACCCCAGGGGTCTGGGCCTCTCTCAGGATTGCAGCCCCCAAAGGGCCAAGGTAATTACACCAGATGAATGGGGTGTCAGCCTGATTTAGTGGGGCCTTGTTCCTTCTGCTGTCCACCTATTGTCTAGAAAAGTCACTGGGATGAATTCATCCAGGAAATAGATAGGAAGAAGGTGGGCCATGATTATGAATAATGTAGGCATAATAGAAGATTTGGCAATTGGTAGAATCGATTGGAGAAAGGACACAGTGGCCATATGTCCCAGGTAAAGGGTTGACTGAACATTTGTTGGTGTCAGTAATAATGATGTCATACTTTTCTTCTTAACAATTGAATATCCAAGAACATTCTTGCAGAGGGTCAAAGATATCCTTGATATAGAAAAGGAAAGTCCTTTCATTAGGTTGCACTGTCTTTGAAAGATGTATTTTCAATTTTTCACTCACGTCAAATTGAATACAGCGTCTACCCAAACTGAAGTCCATACTATTAAAAAAAGTCTCTATTCTACTCAGATCTAAAACTGCTCAAATATCTAAGAAAACAGGCTGTACATCTGTGCCGAAACACAAAGATGAGCAAATCTGCTGAAGGGAGAAGTGTGAAGTGAATGGATATATTGTGTATTCCCGTTAGCCATGGTTACTGGCTTTTTCTTTTCGCCTGAAACTGTCTCTTCCAAGCCCTCTCCCTCTTTCTCTCTTTCTCCCTTTCTCTCTGTCTTTCACTCTCTCTGGTGCACTGAGCTGCTGCCGGCAAGATAAGGGCTGGTCTCTCCAAGTTTAGGCTTAACATAATCCCCCCCCCCAAAAAGACAGTGCTTGTGCTCATCCACACGTAGACAGAAAACAGGATGTGGGGAGGAATAGGGAGGAAGGATTGTGGGGCACTGCCCCACGTTTGGAGTTATTTATTTGAGCATGAAATGACTACAAAGAAATACAACGTATGGAGGTGCGGGGTAGGGAAATATCCTGTACTCTCTGTGATCACAGACGCTAGCTAATCTTTTGACAAGATGAATCCAAAGTGGGAATCCTGACGCCCTGAAGTCCGTCTACCTGGGAGTAGAGATAGTAGCTAATGCAGAGCTCAGACTCAGACAATGTGCTCTATTCTACTACATATATCTTGATTTCTTTTCTAACCTCAACGATTCTGATGGTTGTCTTGTTAAAAAGGAATTTTACCCTATATAATCTCTGGCTTGAAAGAAACCTGCATGGTATCACTCAAAACGCCTGCAGTCTGCTGCTTGGTGGTCGTCTGCAAGATATACATCTATTTCACTTTTCCCATATCAGAGTTAACATCAAAAAGCTTTACCTGGGGCTGAAAAGTCAATATTTGAGATCCGATCACTTTACTTGACAATCTTGTGAGAAGACCACCTGGGACTTTAAAGGGGTCATATGATGTTGCTAAAAAGAACATTATGCAATGTGTTTATGCGGTTTAAGGTTCAAAAAACACATTATTTTCCACATAATGTACATTATTGTTGCTCCTCTAT
>NW_015554054.1:525550-536789 GCF_001515605.1 Sinocyclocheilus anshuiensis
TTTGTTGCATCCAGTGGGGACATAATTACTGATTATAATGACTTATACTGTCTTTTTATGTGTTGCGTTGCGTATCGCGCTGCATAAACATAAAACCATGTCTTGAGTGCATGAGTGAGGAATGGCCGGCGGGCTTGAGAATGGCACGGCCGGCGGGCTTGCGGCAATCACATGTGACGACCCCGGGCTGGACTTCGCTTCGTCCAAGTTGAAAGCCGATCCGGCGATCCACAGGGTGAAGTTGATGTATTTCCTCAGCAACCAGCATGGATCAGCTCTAGGCAGGACGAAGCGGATATCGTACTCTTTTGGAAGGCCAAACAAAGTAGTTTCGCTTTCACAACGTATGAAATTGCATCCTTTAACAGCTTAGTCTCAACTTGGACTTAGACCCGAGCTGGTCTCAACTACAACACTGACATAAAGCTTATTTACTGTCCTGTGCTGTTCAAGAGATTGAGTGTGAGGACTTGTTTATTAATTTCCTTGTCATTTTAGGTGTAACATAAAGCGGTGTTGTAGTACTCAAGACCATCTCGAGTAAAAAAGGCCATGTTTTCAATGAGAATATTTGGACTCGAACTCAGTGTTAATTTTGACAGCCAATTTTGATTTAGTTTTAGTCACAGTCTTTTGATGAAAATGCCATTTTAGTTTTAGTTATGTTTTAGTCATCTGGGTTGTTTCAGTTTTTGTCTAGTTTTAATCTACTAAATATAATCTATATCTATTGTAGATTTAGTCAACTAAATTCTAATGGATTTAGTAACAGTTGAATGCATTTATTAAGCATTTCTCTAAAATGTCCAAACTCATTATATATTCCTGGATAAAACATCTATTGACATGTTAATATGAATGATATTAAGGTTTGAACATGCAATATAGACACATATTTAACTGCTGTGACACGTAATATGTCTTCTATCTTACACTTAAATAAAACCACATCATAAAGAAACAAGAACATGGTCTTCTTTTCAATGAAATACCAATGGTTATATAATATGCATTCTTTATAACAACTTGCTTCTTTCAAGCAGACATATTTATTTATATAAAATTCAATTTAGATTAATCCTTATTAGGGTTTGTAAAGTCATTCAGTCAAGAGCATTAAGTTATTTTCTCTCTTTCTTTTGTTGTTTGATTAACATTATGAACACAGACAACACCAATTAAATTAGGCTGCTTTCCCTTTAAAACCGAATGCACGGATAAAATATACTGATATTCTTAGAACTGTTTACATTCACTTAAGAGTGTGTGTTACGTGAATACTCATCAAAATGGGCAATTAGACATCTTTTTGTGAGTATTTCTCTGTTCTTACTCCCAGATGTTGACTTTTTTTAATGTTTTATGAGACGTGCAGCGAGTGTATGCTACCTTATGTTCCACCGGATGGATCAGTTCAGCTCAAATGTGCACATATAACCTCCTCCCAAGAAGGAGGTTCGTTCAGATTGGATCTCTTCCCGAATCGTCTCTACCTAACATTTTTGTCTCGTTTTTAATAGTTGACGAAAATGTCAGCAAATTTTCGTCATGTTTTTTTTTTTGTCATTCTAAATGAGTATTTATTTCGTTATAGTCTTGTTTTTGTCAGTGAAAAAGATGTTGTTGATGAAAACTATGACAAAAAAAATTCTTCATCAACGAAATGAACACTGCTCGAACTCCACCCTTCTTCTGGTCTCGGTCCTGACTCATACTCAACATAGTCAGGTCTTGACCTGGACTCAGATTTGAATGAGCTGGTCTCAATTACAACACTGACATAAAGCTTATTAACTTAAAATCCTGGAAATATGTTTGTTGATATCTTTAAATTATTGAATTTCTTCAATCTGCTCCAGTTACTGAAGAGGTTAGGTGAGCTGATCCACAACCATTTTGGCCAAGTCTCTATTGCTATGAATCGGTGCCATTGTTCTGCTTTCTCATTGGTTGGTTGGCATGTGGGCGGTTTCACAAAAGCTGTTGGGATGTTACAGCACAGCAGTTTGAAAAAGTCACTGCTCACCATTAGTAAAAGAGTCATTAAAGGATTTAAAATGTTACAATATTAGAATTATAGAGGGGCTATTTGTAATGTTGTAGAGTATTATAAGTTTATTTTTCTTGAGGTCGAATTTGACTAAATGTAAGCCAACTTTTGAATAGATATAATCCAATCTTCTATTTACAATGCTTTCGACTTGTTGAGACAAGCGCCTAAATATAGTTTTCCAGACTGTTCAGTGTTAAACATCCATTGCTGACCTTGATATTTACTTAAAAAAAGAACATAATAACATGAAAATCCATTACAACAATTTTACTTATTTAATGTGACATGTAATGTCAATGAAACAGGATAATAGAGGAAAAGTGTTATTATTGTCTATAGTTATAGTTCTCAGTTGGGATATTAGACCAGTACTGCCTATTATCCAATCCACAATTCAAATATTTAGGCTGCAATATTGTTTTAATTTGATTTGCAATGTTTTTAATTATGCATCACACTGCTGGAGCTGCTAAATCAGAAACAACACACGTCCAGCCAGTTTGACCCTAACATGGAAAGAATAATCAATCAGACATTCAATCAAGAGAAGGAGTCCAAGCGGAAAGATGAAAGCATTTTCAAAGAAAATAAAACATACAACAAGAATAGAGAGAATACAGCAAGACTTGTGACTCAAACGGTTTTCACAAACAGTTTGCAGAGTTCACGAACAGGGTCTTTCTGTCTCTTTGGTAAAAAATCCAGAGAAGAACGTCAGCTAAAAGACAGACTTGAATTTCCATTCGTCTCTGTTTCTCGCAGCCGCTTCAAAGAGCTGCCCAGACAAAAGTTCCAATAGTGCAAGCTTATTTATTTATTTACAGATTTCGCACAAAATCGCTGCATTGTTCTTTGAAAAAGCACCATGGGTGGTCTGCCAAAACTAGTGTGGAAAAAAAAAGAATCACTTTGTGAAGGATGGCACAAAGGATTTTATACAATTGCATTAAATCTACAAATCTTATTGTATGTTAACAGAGGTACTTGCCTGAATTAACACAATTGCATTATTATACACGCAAAATGACATTGTGAATGGAGGGTTCACTAAATATTTGCGATAACGCCATGGAGAACATGAATCATTCCATCCACATTTCTACAGCATTTAATAACATACTGCCTATTAAGTGATCTATTTAGTAGTCTTATCACTTGCCTGTGCACGTGGTTTGACTGCACATTCCTGTTTGTGTATGCAGGTTTAATATCACAATAAAACCCACCGCATAAATATTTACGCCTTAGCTTACTTAATTACACCCTGTTGAAATGCACAATTGCATCTAAACACATCAAGTACACTACGTGCAAAAGAAAAGGTGCATTATCTGAGATGAATGTTGATAGTTGTAGTCACCTTTGATTTGTAGTGAACACATACGTTGGAACATGTTATGTCAAAAAAAAAAACATAATGTGCAACATGCATAGTACTGTAGCTGGTTTCAAATGTGTCAAATGCAAATACCTGTCGCAGTCTGAATTATCATTACATCGCAGGACAGAAAGATAATAAGGGTTTCAGGGTTCGTTTTTATCTCTATTTATCTGCCTTATTCTCATAATGTGATTACTTGGAAAACAATCAGACATTAAAAATTACTCCTTTCCATCTTTTCGCATTCAATGCATCTGTGAAATCTTATCGATTACCACAGAAAATGATTTTGACTGGTGCTTAGTCTGCATTTACAGTAACGCAGTCACAACGTAATTCTGTTAAACATGCAATATACAGTAGATGGTTCAAAACACAGAAATGTTAATGCTTCAGTATTTATGCATTTATTTATTACCTTGCTGTGAAGTTGTTTAAATCAGTCTTTAAGAGGAGGCACTTCTAGTTATATATTACTAACCCAGTTCCTGTGAGTCTGTTCAATTTAAACAGTCCATACAAATAGTCACATTGCTTTTAGATATAAACTAATAACAGTATATTTTTATAAATGCATTTAAACATATTTTTCCAGGTGTTGGTTATTAATGAGCAGGTTTTCTGATAAGTAGCTATAATAAAGTCGACTTCACTATTATTCAACAGTATATTATCCTTATAAAGCAGGCCTTTGACCTTCAGAGGTTAGTCATGAATAATTTAGTTAAATTAATATTTAAAATATTGCATCAAATATTAATATTTTAATAACATAATATACAATATTATATATTAAAATATGTATATTTTAGAACAAAAATATAATATTCAAATTTACATCAATATACTGTAAGGTCAAATACTTTTTTTAATTAACAAATTAACATGCACATTTGCACTGTTCTACCAGTAACAAACTTCAGAACTCATATCAGATATATTTAACTTCAATTATCTAGCTTAAAACATGTTTAGATAGCTCAAAATAAAGATTTTATAGGCTATAGATAAACTCTTTTTCTCTTCCTCTCGTTCATACACATCTTTTGGTCCGTATTAATACAAACTGGAGCCGGTGTGGTTCCTTGACATCAGTTGCATCTCCAGGTGATGAATTAAACACATCTGCTGTCTCCCTTAGGGAGGAATACCTTGTTTGCTTGCCAGCATTTCTTGTCATTACCCAACCAGCTGGCAGGCCAACCATTTCTTATGCATGTATCTTTCTCTCCCATGTTTACTAGTTAGCCTGCTCGCATTCTCCACCAAAATACCCAATGTTTGTCTCACAGATCAGACTTTTGATTATCGGCATAAAGTCTGGTGCACATTTCAACTGATTCTGAGCAAGAACCGCCCACTTAGACAGGAACAAGCCATCTGATTGAAAGGCATGATGGTTATTTTGCCTCACTTATTTAATTATGGAATCAAAAGTACATGAATACACCTCTTCTATGATGACCACGGTTTTTAATATTTTATTATTTTTTGAAGTGCAAAAAATGTCAGGGTGGTGCAACTGCCCAGATATCATTAAGGCGAGACACTGCAGGTGAATACTTACCCAGTTGATTGATTACATTGATAATTGCAAACATTTTTGTATTACAAGTTTTCTAAAATGTTATATTTAAATATGCAAATGAGGTGTTATTTAATGAAATATGCGCTAATTTGCATACATTTCTTGTACAAAAATCTGAACACTGGATGAAGTCAGTTTTTGGGGGGAATACAATTTTGTATATAATCAAGCAAATTATATATGAACAAATCCCTCTGTAAAAACCTTCAGAATATAGACAGGAATACAAATGTAAAGTTTGGTGTGTGTAAGTGCTACTGAAGTGGAGATTTATGGCTCAGTGTAGGAGAAAAAAACTCATTTTGAGAAAACGGCCTTTAAAAATATGCATTGTAATTGAAATCTATTGACATAAATAGATATAGTGCTATAAAATAAACACTTAGCAGTGTCTTTTGGATGTTTTCTTTCCACTAGTCTTTATTAACACTTTATGAAAAGCCAAAAAGCCCAAAATCTCAAAATTGACAGGTGCATGAAAAAATAATGTTGCTATTTGCTACACCTGCAGTGTCTCCCCTTAAAAAAAGACTACTGTCATGTAGTGTGATCAACAAAATAATGTGGTCAAACCAACATACAACAGGAAACATAAAAAAGGAAATAAGTCTAGAGGTTTTGAAAAATTTGACCTTTTTATGACAAGTAAAACTTTTAAATTGTCAAGTGGTGTGACTCAAAACCTAATTATATTTCTGAAAGAATAATTCATGGCATTTGTAAAATAAATAAACAAATAAATAACATTGGAAACACTGAAACACAGGATGTGTGTTTGATAGTTTTGAACATAAAAAGACAATAGCGGTACAAGGTACCCAGAGAAAAAATAAATAAATAAATAAAATAAAAATGTTTCACTGCTTATTCATATCTGAAAACATTGTAGTTAAAAGAAAACAGAAAGTCAGGAAATGAGTCTCAAAAATGTGACCTTTTGCAACAAGTCAGAGTTCTAGAATGTCATGTGGTGCAACTCAAAACCTAAAGATATTTATACAAAAATAATTCATGAAACTTGCAAATATTAACTTAATAAAAAAAGAAAGAAAAGATAATAATTAAGATTATTCAATGTGTGAGGAAAATACTTTTTGTGTATATGTGTGTGTACTATATGCCATTGTTCGCTATTTTCTCACAAGCTTTTACTCTTGTCTAATGTAAGACTATAGAGCGCAGGATGTATGTTTGGTAGTTTTGGACATAAATATTACAAAAAACAAAAATAACATTGCTAAGCCAGTAGTGGGCATATTGTTCCGAAAAAAAGATGCATGTTATTGATTAAACCATGTGGTAGGCCTCAAATGAAGGGCCAATGTCCTTCACCAGTCTGTTGGCCGAGAATGCTGAGCCATGCCAGAGTTTTATATCCACAACCAGCAAACTCACTGAAGAGATTTATGCAGAGGAGCTCAGATGGCTATGAGAATCTGTCGTCTGACCGTTTCCGCTCACCCCTCTGATCAAGCCCACACTTGCCTCCCAGAGCTCCAGTGTGACAAATCCCAATCAATACTTTACCTTGACAGTCTCTCGGCTCACGCACTGTACCACTGGAAACATCTGCCAGCGTTCTCAATGCCATTAGCGTAGCATAGCTGAGCGTTTGGATTCGTGTTCTTACATTTAGCCTTTGCTCTTTCAACAAGCAGGATCTCCTCTTCTGATTGGAGGTTAAGAGGAAGAGGTTTGCCTTGATATGAATTCGAGCCAACTGTCACATTAGATCAGTATTAAGCCTGTGGTTTTGTAAAGTATTCATCACCTTACTCATTAGTTTCTTATTGCCTGTCGTTGCGTTTTAAAGCCAAGAGTGTTTCTGATCTTCCAACAATGCGGTATCCTTACCACTTTTGTCAAATAGACAGGAAACATCTTCAGTGATCCAATTATAATGGATGCATTTACACTTGGCTTTTAATGTGGTGAAGATGAGTAAAACTGCTTGTTTTGACTTGTTTGAAATGTTAGGAAAGTTTTGTAAGGTATATTTTGGGTTCAATACAAGTCGAGATCAATCTACAGCACTCGTAATGATGATTATACTACTACTACTAAAAAAGAACAAAAAGAAAAATGCATCTTTCCTTTTTTGATTCTTGTGTTTGAATTTTTTGAGATGTAAAGCTGTTTAAATCAGCACTTTTACAATCATTTTCTCTTGTAAAAAATAAAAAAAAAGCACTAGCATACTTTTAAAAAGTATGTATAATGTATAATGTACTGTAAAATAATATATTTAAGTGTGAACTGAATGTAATGTTTTGGACACTTAATTGCATTTTAAATGAAATTAAATAAAAATGTATTATAATTAAAATGTTATACTAAAGGGAATGAAATGAAGAGATTTTTAGACCTACTTAAGTATGATTAAGTACATCTTTATATGTAATATTGAACAACACAATACAAAAAAAAAAAAAAAAAAAAAAAAAATAAAAGTACATGTGCTAGTATGTTAGTCAACACATCGAAATAAGTGTCCAGTTTAAAGCATTACAAAATATTATTCAGTCGGATTAAATCATGTTAACATGCATATTATTTATGTCTTATAATATTGAAACAGTGAGTATCTGAACATTTATGGACTGGCCTCATTTACTTCCATTGTAAATGCTCACTTAGTAAACGTACATTTATAATCATGCTTGTTCTCTTTACAGTCAGTGTTGGGGAGTAACTAGTTACATGTAACAGCGTTACGTAATTAATTACAAAATAAATGTAACTGTAATCAGTTACAGTTACTATGAAAAATGTGTAATTAAATTACAGTTACTTATGAAAATGTTAACGATAACAAAGGGGGTTACATCTGAATCTTTTTTAGTTAAAGTTTTAGTAATTTTCTTGTTTGTTCTTGTCATTTTTTTTGTTTTTTATGTATTGTAACGGGGTGAAGAATCACACGACAAGTAATCTCAATCAATACACCGGAGGGTGGATTTATTGGGGTGATGGGTGATAGTGAGAAGGGTCCAGGTAGGTGCTCCCGTGCCGTGAGTGCTCTCTTCCGTCTTCCCAGTGATCGGGGAAGGGCTCGGAGGAGACGGTCAATCGCCACGCGCTCCGCCATCTGTCCAGCTGATGGAGCCCCCTCCAGCAGCCAGTGCTGCACGAGTCGTCCGAGTTCGGCGGCCTGGGCACGGGCCGGCAGATGGGGCTTATACTCCCACTCGTGGAAGTGCTGGGTGGTGCTCCTCGCTTGTTTCCAGGGCGACGCTGATGAAGCTTCGGGACGCTCGTCACAGTATATATAGCTTTAAATATTTTTTATTTCAGTTTCAGTTTTAGCTATTTTAGTTAACTTAGCAAGTTAAACTAAATGAAAATGAGAAGTGTTGGCTTGGCAACTAGCTAATATATATATTTTCACACAAACACACACACACACACACACACACACACTCACACACTCACACACACTCACACAGAGAGAGAGAGAGAGAGAGAGAGAGAGAGAGACAGATTTAATTGATTTGTTTCCCAAATTGCACTGACTGCTCTTAAATATGAGTCACCAATGTTTCAGGAGTTTAGGGCACATGCTTATTGGATAACTGTTTTATTTCCTATTTGGGTTTTTTATATGCTTTATTTATTATACCAGTGTTTCCTGTCATAGCTATGCAAACATTTGATTTAAAAAACAGTATCATAGCTATTAAACTATTACTTGTTATGATTGTAAATCTGTATTTAACCTCAGAACGATCTCAAAGTAAAAAGAGGTGCTGCGGTGGCTGTGCTTTAAAATTACATTTTTATAATCTTAATTCAAGTGATGAAAGGTTTTGAAAATCTGACAATAATCATCGTTGAGTACTACTGTAATGTTAAACCTGCCTGCTTTAAATGTTTGAAAATGATTAACAGTTGAAAACATTCATTATGAATTTAGAAAAGTAATCAAAAAGTAAGCAAATGTAATCAGTTACATTACTTCAATAAAGTAATTGAAATAGTTACACTACTAATTACATTTTAAATTGTATAACTTGTAATCTGAATCCTATTACATTTCCAAAGTGAGCTTCCCAACACTGTTTACAGTGTATATGTGTTGGAACTCCTACTGGAATTTCTCAGCTATCTTTCTCATATGATTTGCAAGGCTTGGAAAAGACGATGTTTTTGGTTCATTGAGCAATGCCAAATGCACCTTATTTTGACAGTAAATAAATTGTGCATCTTTGCAGCCAGCCTGTTTACTATTCATGTTACTCTGCGAGAACACAACAATCATGATACGCAAATGTCAATGACACAGTGTTTCACAGGCTCATGTTTCCACCTCCACTGTCCAATTCTCTATGATAAACAGATTGCATGTGAATGGCATGCTTGGTTTTCTTTTCTTTTAAAGTTCTTCAATCTGTGAAAGATGCATGGTAAAATTTGACGTTGAAGAGTCGTTGGTTCAAACGGTTCATTAAAACAATCAGTTTAAATGAAATGATTTAAATGAAAAGCTAAATTTAAATGAAAGCTGAGCATATTTATAGATACTTCTGTTGTAAATCCCATTGCATGCTTACAATCATAGAATAAACATTTATTTAGTAAACACACACACACACACACACTGTTTTTTTTACCTGAACACAGTCTCTGTCGGTGAAGATAAATATATCATCTCTGAGCAGAGTGTATCATGCATGTGTCCAGCTGAATGTTAAGGTCACTGCCATGGTGCTCAAATATGTACAGGAAACATGAAATCTCAGGCAGAGTCAATTCATATGCATTCTCAGGCCAATAACTCTTTAACCTTGGACCATATGCGGCTTCTGCAGATTCGTGGCCGTTTGGTCTATTGCTAAAGTGATGAACTGGCATTAGCATTAGCCTGGAATTCCCCACAGAGCGCGTCCAAAAGCCCCAAGCTGTCCGACGTCTGCATGTTTATTTGTGCATGAGAGGCTGGATATGTGTAAACCTGTCAGAGATTTTCTGCCAAGAACTCCCAAGGTTACTAAATAGTTTTACTAATATTTTACAATTATTAATTTTGTTTGTTTTATATGATTATAGAATGATTAAAGACTTATATTATCTGTTTTTATATAATTTTAGTTAAAGTTTTATTAATTTTCTTGTGTGTTCTTGTCTGTTTTGTTTATTTTTTGATGTATATATAGCTTTAAATAATTTTTATTTCAGTTCCAGTTTTAGCTATTGCATTAGCCTGGAATTCCCCACAGAGAGCGTCCAAACCCCCAAGCTGTCTGACGTCTGCATGTTTATTTGTGCATGAGAGGCTGGATATGTGTAAACCTGTCAGAGATTTTCCGCCAAGAACTCCCAAGGTGAGAGCGAGTGACCTCCACCAACTGTCCCTGACATCGCCCCTGATCGTATCTTCATCATCTCTTCTGTCCAGCCAAAGGGGTCCTGGTCCTCCCCACTTTATTATTGCTGAAGCTACAGTATATGCACAGACAACTATAAGTATATAATTATATGTAACTATATAATATGTTGGCTGATTTCCCTCAAAACTCTTGTTTGAGAGCTGGGTGTTTGCCCCCCTCAGCTAGAGATTTACTGCTAGCCAATCCAGCTTTATGCCTTAGATCGAGTTGGTGACTCTCAAACATATTGGTTTTGGGATGCACCATTCCATCTATAAGCTGCTCTTTCAGAGTGCCACGAGAGCCCCTTAGAACGGTATCCTAAAATCCACGTCTATATGGTGAGGGCTTCGCGCGGTTGCTTCGTGACCTTTCTTAAGCTGGTTAGAACCCCGTTCACCTTGGGCACCACTCCACCTAGGTATCCCAGGATAACTACTTTAACAGGGCGTTGCTACTAGGGGTCTGTTGAGACAGTTCCTTTCAGAGATTATGCAAGAGCAAGCGGTAGCCCCTGTGTGACAGGCCAAGACTTAGTATGATACTAGGCTCTTGGTCGTATTCCCTTAAAGGAATCTGGCCCTAACAGGTAAGTTGGGTATGTAGCCTAGGCCTTTGGCCGTAGGGGATAATGTCACGGACAGCCGTCTGACGTCCCAGGGGCAACTCACCATGAAAATGGTAAAGTTGGTACTTAGTGCTCGCCATGGTTCTGGCCCGCATTCCCCTCAGCATGGCGGCGTGTGTATACCGTTCCATATAGCGACCCCTAGAGGATGCAGTTCGAAGTTCCCTTGAAAGAGAAGGTCTCGGGTTACTTATGTAACCATGGTTCCCTGAGTAGGGAACGA
>NW_015554054.1:536990-548689 GCF_001515605.1 Sinocyclocheilus anshuiensis
GTTAAATATTTATTTATTTAGCTTTAGTTAACAGTAATAACCCTGTTTTTAGTATTTTATTATTTATTTTTTTGATAAACGTTTTGAAGTCAGCATTAGCCTGGACAATATATGGGGCGATCTGACTGTTTGTTTTGTTTTTTTTACCTGAACACAGTCTCTGTCGGTGAAGATAAATATATCATCTCTGAGCAGAGTGTATCATGCATGTGTCCAGCTGCATGTTAAGGTCACTGCCATGGTGCTCAAATATGTACAGGAAACATGAAATCTCAGGCAGAGTCAATTCATATGCATTCTCAGGCCAATAACTCTTTAACCTTGGACCATATGCGGCCTCTGCAGATTCGTGGCCGTTTGGTCTATTGCTAAAGTGATGAACTGGCATTAGCATTAGCCTGGAATTGGACGCGGGTGCCAGAGGGTGCCCCCTCTCTGAGAAAGGAGATCCCTCCTCAGAGGAATTCGCCAAGGAGGGGCTGTCCCGAGGAGCATCAGTTCGGGGAAGCAAGTCGGGGACGGAGGAGGCACTAAGTCCGTATCGGGCAGAAAAAGGTGCCCTCCAAGACTTCGTGACCTCCTCATGCACTTCCGGGAAGAATGGCACCGCAATTCGTCAGTCACGACTGACGTAACGTCGAACGTGACTGACTGAAAGGGAACCATGGTTACATAAGTAACCTGAGACGATTTGAGTTAAGAATATATCATATTTGTTTTAAAAATAAATGTTACTTTATTTATATACATTGTATTATTTAATGATTGAAACATTCAAATGTAGTCAAAGTGTAAAGAATAAATATTTTATTTTTAACTTAATGGTTACACCACATGACATTTTTAGAGTCACTGAAATTTAATCTGAACATTAATCTGAATATAAAATGGGAAATGTAAATTTCTAAGAATTTGTAAACATGTTTTTTTTAAAGATTTGTCCTTTTTTATTTTTATTTATTTGAGTTTGGTATTACAAATAGCATCAGTGGTGTTAGTCACTTTATTCTGTTAGATTTATTTATGTTTTCAGCAGATTGGCAAGCTACAGTTTCCATAATAATCATCTACCAAACAAGGTTAAATGTCTCTGTTGTTATGTTATTGCTTGTTATGTTAAATTACAGCCGCTTCAAAAAACAAACCTCTCTCTCTTATGTCTTGAAGACATGCACAAGACTTTATCATAAAATGTATAGTTCCCCCCACACCTCCTGAGCACAGCAACATGTTCAGACAGGCTGTTGGATTCAGATGTTTTGCAATAAGCGGATAATTAGGCTGCCAGGCACACATTGCACAGACTTCCGACGGTTTAATCTTTTGAAACATCAAAGAGCCGATAGCGGTAAATGAGGTGCATCCAGTACTGCTGAGTGAAACTTTTCAGGTCGCAAAGCGAGATGACTATAGGTTTCCATGCAAGACTTCAGAATGACTTAAAACAGCAAATAAAACGAAGCTAATCTTAATAAAGTTCAGATATAGGTGATATTTAAAAGTAAAAAAGCTAGCATCTATCCTGCGTTTGCATTCAGATTAAAAAATTGGGCTTTGCCGTGAATGACATTTACAAACTAAGTATGTTTCATTTTTTAATCATAAGCTAGGGTATGCATACAGTATACATTACATAAATATGGTAATTAGCATATTGTACATATCCCAGTTTTCCTAACTGCATGTACTGTACACTCAGCTCACATTTTTGTTGCACTAATTAGTCTGTCCACAAGGTGGCAACACTGATTGTTTCACAGTTAAAAGAGAAACTTCAGAGATGGAATAACAACAAAAAAACTACTAGAGACACAACAACAGCAGAGGCTTCAAAAGCTCTTGTGTTAGTGGGTTAAGAAGTACTTGCAACGTTAGTTTAAAATAGTATGAAAACATATTTATTGGTCATAACTTACAGAGAGAAATAAAGCAAACACTGGACAAGAATGAATATTTATAGTTACTACGTCAAGCCTCAGGGTTCACGCACAATATAAAATGGAATACACTTTGAAAGACTATGCGATCGATTTTATACTTACGCTAAGCATTTGCATAAAAATGTAAGTATAGTTTGGGCTTTTTTATTTTTTGCGTGTGCAATCAAATTTTTAAATTCTTTACGTGAACTTGAGTTAGAAGATGATCAATGAATAAAGACATTATTTATTATTTTTATTTTTTTGAATTGTTCCTTACAGAAAGTTAGCGAACAAATTAAGTAGCATGAAAAAAAAGTTTAAAGTGCGGTCACATTTTTAAAAGTTTAAAGTGCGGTCACAATTACCTTTGTTTGGCAAATTTTAGTGGGCGAAATCAAGACTTTTCAGATGGATTCGACAGGATTGGGCAATGCAAAACATTTAAATCATTAACTAAAAATGTATATAAGAAAAAATAAATAAACATCATATATTCTTAATTCATTAATCTTTCCATGAATTTTAATTTTCATGAATTCATAAGTCAAACAAAAAAGTGTGGTCACATTTGCCGTTCTTTGACGTATTTTCATGGGCGAAATCCAGTAATTTAAGTTCAAATGGATGCAATTTCTCGCAAAAGATTTTCCCACGGAACGTGTTTGCAGTTGTGCATGCGAATTCGCCATGTTGACCAACAAAAGACTATGCTTCATGCATCGCTACACTATTGATGATAAAATTGACCTTTTACTTACAAAATTTTGCTGAAATTACAATAATGTGACCACACTTTTATGGTGTTCGACAAACTGTAATATGGAAGGAGTTTCGCCTTTTGTGTTTCACATATGGGTTTGAAACGACATGAAGGGGAATAAATAATGAAAGAAAAAAAATATTTGGGGTTGAACAATTAATTTTTAATGCGCAAAGACAAGGGGAGGAGAGGGCAAGAGGAAATCATGTATTGCGAGAAGTATTTTCCTGATCAAAATCTAATTTATCTTCATATACTCTTATTTAACTGGAATATCTTGGTGCTCTCTGAATTTGGGGCTGTAAAGAGATTTTAATTGAAGAAAATAACTGATAAACTTGTGTGGGCAGTAGAAAATGAGGCAGAAAGGAATGATATGGTGCAAATAACGTCCGTCTGACAAATATTACGATGTTAGTTTATGAGTCTAATGATCAATTTCAGCGAGTCGAACGAAAGCCATTACCGCCAAAACAATCCCATCGCAGATTTATTAATGTTCAGGAGAGAATAAATAACAAGCAAAGGTGCGTGGTTAAGCATGTGCAATTATCCCACTCCAACATGAATCCATTTTCTATTTACCATTTTTTTTTTTAATCGCTAATTTGATAAAGCTATTGGCGCCATGAATATTGACACAATTGGCTTAACTGGATGTGGAGTGCTGGGACCCTCGGAGGCCATTATGAAGAATGGACAGCTGGTCCCTGGCTTGGGCCAGCCAGAATCAATTTCTAGTAAACAAGGCCATCCTGTTGGGTGGGGAGGAGGGGTAATTGAGTTTTCTGTCACGTTATGGCGGCAGAACAGGGACTCCATCAGTGGGAGCAGTTGGCTGCCCCGTATCCTGCCGGGCACCAGAACCCACCATTATGGTGTCATCTCAATTGCCTTTTCAATGTCTCCATGAAAAATTGGATTTGATGTAATCTTGCTAACTGTATTTAAGTGCATTATAGATGCATTTAATCTTTATTTGCCATGGATTTATTTATGCAGGATGAGACGTACAGGGCAGCAGTACGTTTGGCACTGTCACATATGCAGTGGACAGAAATGACAGAAAGAAAAAGGTAAAAAAAACATTATAGAATTAGTATAGTAAAATAGGAGTATACATTTAAATAATTGTAATTATATATTATGTCATAATATAAACTAGTTATAATGTTATATTACAATTTTAGTCATTGTTTTATTAATTATAATATTGTTTTAGTAATACAAAAAAATGAATAAATAAATTCATCATATTGAAGAAGTATAGAATATATTTATTACACCGCAAAAGTATTAGTTTATGTTTTAATCATTTTTAATTATATATTGTATAATGGTATAAGTGAATATATTCATTATTAATTAAGTATTCTTTTTCCAAATAAAATGTCATTTTCAGTCAGTTTCACTTCATGTCCTAATATAAGTAAAACTAAAAACTAAACAAAAAATTAATATAAACTGTATAGACATAATAATCATAATAATAATAATAATAATAATAATAATAATAATAATAATAACAACATGCAACTAAATGACTTTTTTAACTAAAATAATAAAAAAATAAAACTATTTGAAATTATTAATACAACTATAATAGCATCTCAATAAAACTACAATTTCACTGCAACTCACCCATTAAATCACTAACTAAATAACTAAATAAATAAACTAACATTTTGTTTTTGGCTCAGGAATCTCTTTTGCTCACCAAGACCGCATGTTTTAATAAATAAACAAATAAATAAATAATGTAAAAAATACAGTAATAACAGTAATATTGTGAAATATTATTTGAATCTAAAATAGCTGTTTTCTGTGTGAATATATAGTCAAATGTAATTTATTCCTGCAATAAAAGGTGAATTTTCAGCATCATAACTCCAGTCTTCATTGTCACATGATCCTTCAGAAATCATTCTAATATTCAGATTTTTACAGTATTTTTTTATCAAATAAATGCAGACTTTGTGAGCATAAGAGACTTATTTAAAAAACAAACAAACAAAAAAAAACATTAATTACTCCAAATATCTGGACTTTTTTTATGATCTTGAAGAACTAATTTGGTTCCACCGTCTCCAAACTTCTGGCAGTTAATGTATATGAGATTATACTGACCACCAACATCCCCTCTTATATGAACAGAGTCATCCGTACGTCCATTCAAAAAGTGCAATTAAACTGCACTTTATAAAAGAAAATAGTCCCTTCTTAACCTTCAAAGCCATGCAACAAGCCACCTTAACGTTTGAAGATACTTATTTCATGTATAATTGTATTCGGCAGCACAATGCTTAAGAAGATCCAGGGGAAAAGGTGGGCAGCGCAAACATGTCTGCAGGAAAAATGACAGCAAATTGGTGTGTGTCAGAATGCCAGCACACAAAGAAAGTAAATCAATGAACAGTAATGAAGTGAAGAAAGGACACTTTAAACAAACGGAGCATTTTGACAGCGATTGAGTGGCTCCGTGACCTTTTATCTGTGTAATCTAAGCTGGCTTTTGCGCCCCGTTCCTGACAGTTCGCTGAATGCATATAAAAGCCAGGCTTCGTCTAAAGCCCTGAAACCAGCGAGGCCCTTGAAAAACTTCTGAATCTGGCTGTCAAGGCTAAAACCTTCAAGTCGTTTAAATATAAAGTGCGCAGATTCACACAGTCCTGTTTTTAATGGTCTTTCTCTCGTTCCTGCCCCCTCCAATGCATTTCTGTAATTGCGTTGGGTGAAACGGGGAAGACGGCGTTTGGCATAAACGAGATCGGTGTCTCGCTCGGGACTAGTGCTGTGATAATTGACTTGGATACGGTGTCTCTGTCACGTACGGCTCCCCATCTGTGCTGTGGGCTGTAAGTACCTGAGAGCTCATGTCAGGGGCCGGTGTTGGGATCGAGGGGCCGCCACCATCAACACCATTAAGTCACAATGGCACTTCAGCTGTTCTGCGCCGAGCAAATGCTGAATGGGATGGTCTGTTTTTGGCTGGAGGGCCGCTGGGATGTACCCTGCTGCCTATGCCAGACACAGTTGGAGAGACGAGGCCCGGATCTGTTTGCTGGCCCTTTAATAATCAGCGGAGGCTGTGCCAGTGATGCTGCCTTCAATGCAGGAAGGATATTAGTGTGTTGTGTGAATGAAATATCAGAAAAGAGACTTTGCATTACTTTGCTTTAAGCTTTGTTTTGAACAGTAAACATGGTAATTATATATCTCCAAATTATGACTTAATTCATAAATAAATAAATATTAAAAATACTGAAATACTAGTAATGTAATATGTATTCATATTGTAAGTTATTGTTGTAATAATATTTTCACATATGTATTTTCTTATTTGATATGTATTTCATCTCAATAAATAAACAAACAAACAAATAAGTAAATACTAACATAGGATTAATGAAGTAATATCAGTAATATATGTAAAATATTTATTGAGAGTATTTCACACAATGACTTTCTTATTTTCAACAAGAGGGAAATATCATAATGTAAATACATGTTCCAAAACACACTTTTTATTTGTTTGTTTGTTTGCTTGTTTATTATAAAACTGCAATAAAATTTTTGGAATAAAAACAATACCATAATATGTATAATATAATATATTAAAATACAATTATAATTTATTTATTTATTTTGTTTGCTGGTGTTCAACAAGGTTGTATTTTTATAAATAAATAAATAAATAAAGCAATATAGAAAGAAAGATAGATAGATAGATAGATAGATAGATAGATAGAAAGAAAGAAAGAAAGAAAGAAAGAAAGAAAGAAAATAAATGGAAGCAGAAATATAAATCTAACATTATATATATTGTGTTTCCAGAAGTAACAATTTTGTTTTCTTGAGCACATGGGATGATGCTGCTTTATTTGTATATTATTATTATTATTATTATTATTATTACTACTATTATTGTTGTTGTTACTGTTGTTGCTGCTGTAGTAATAATAATAATAATAATAATAATAATACTATTATTATTATTAGTAGTAGTAGTAGTAGTATTATTGTTATTATTATTATTAATAATAATAATAATAATTAAATTCGCAACATGGATGAAAGTATAGCTAGTGTCACCAGTTAGCATGTTGTGAAACACAGCAGATGTTTTCTTATCGAGACGGTTTGGTTTTCTGTTGCAGGTTGCCAGCATTATATGTGGACAATCCAGAACAGTTAGCATCCTGCTAAATTTCAAAGCAAACTATCTGAACCTGCTGCATATATAGATATGCCGTTGGTGGATATGGCAGCTTCTATAAAAAGGAATTCTCTAAAACAAAGGTCAGGAAGAATTGCCCCCATATGTGAAATTGGAAAGCACAGCAGACCCCTATTATGGGATGCATTTCATTAAGGAGGTATTCTGAGAAATGCATGAATGGAATGTAAATAAAGAAGAAGGGGAGGTGTAGACCAATCATAGAGAGGGACATTTTGAGGAAAAACCACAATACAGTTCAGGCCAGAAACATGTTCTATATAAGCCAGACACAAATTCTTGGCTAATATGTTGCAAGTTCACAAACCTCCATACTCAAGAGGGCGATAGAGTTACCACAGTTTTCTGTGCCAGATTTGCTATTATTCACGGATCTGGTTCCAACATAACAGAAGAAGAAGAAAGTGACGCTATCCACCGTGACAGCAGAAGAAGACCATTTATGCTAATGTCCAGTATAGCACCCCTAGTGGTGACACTGATAATGCAATGCATACTTGTGCTATGTTGTAAATTGCATTGTGACACATTAAAAATTCTAAATTTCTAAATTTCTAAACATGTGAAATCAAGCTTGTGACAATCTCATTATATTTTGGTTAACATCCGTGCTGGGAATGCTTCTTTGAAACTCGCTAGTCAAGCTACAAGCTAAATGAAATTAGTTCAGCTACATTCAATATGATGCATCCAAAGCGAAATACTTTATTTGTAAAAACACTAATAATGATTAAATACGCAATTCTATTGAATAATGAGGGGTGGGGGGAGGGGGGGGGACATGACTCATTCATTAGATAAGCACAAAGAATGAATCAGTGTTTTCGAACAAATCTTTTGAGTGAACGATTTGTGAACGACAACTGAAAGAAAAAAAAATTAGATCTGATTTGTTATTTGTAGAGTGCTTAAAAACTCTGGAATCTAAGAATAGATTTGTACAAACATACATTTTAATAAATGCTATTAAGATGCATTTCAGCCATGACCGATTATTTACAAATAGGTTTAGTGAATGATTTAAATTAATCACAGATTTTTTTTTTTTTGCAGAAATAATCAGTTAACAAATCTGAATGAATCTTTTTGTTAACTTTTTTTTTTTTTTTAAGCTTGTGTCAAGTTTGTGAAAGTCATCTCTTCTGACTTTCCTGACTTTTTTTCAGGCAAATCTGAGTGTGTGAAAAAGTAAACTCAGAATTGTGAGGTATAAACTCAGAATGGCAAGAAATAAGTCACACGATAAACTCAGAATTGCGAGAAAAAAGTTGAGAGAAATAAACTCAGAATTGCAAGAATATAAACTCAAAATTGCAAGAAAAAAGTCACAAGATGAAACAGAATTGCTAGAAAAGTTACAAGTCAAAACTCTGAGAAATAAAGTTGCGAGATAAACTCAAAATTGCAAGAAAAGTCACAAGATGAAGTTAGAATTGTGAGAAAAAAGTCACAAGATAAATCAGAATTGCGAGAAAAAAGTTACTTCAGAATTGCGAAAAAGAAAAATTGCGAGAAAAAAGTTACAAGTCAAAACTCTGAGAAAAAAGTTGCGAGAAACTCAAAATTGCAAGAAAAGTCACAAGATGAAGTTAGAATTGCGGGAAAAAAAAAGTTGCGAGAAAAACTCTGAATTGCAAGAAAAAAATCACGAGATGAATCAGAATTGTGAGAAAAAAAAGTCAAGATGAAGTCAGAATTGTGAGAAAAATGTTGCGAGATAAACTCCTCTGAAAAGAAAAGTCTGAAATATGAAATATAAACTCAAAATGACCCTTTTTATGTTTATTTGGCAGAAATAAGCCTCCATACTTATGTACTGTAACAGTATTTATTGACGGCATAGACAATACATTATTTATTTAAAATTTATTTACACTTTATTAAGATATATATTATTTTGTAGAATTATTATGAGAAATATACAAATCATATCTTGTATATTGCTTTCAAGAAGACAAAAAACAACCTTATCCTGCCTAAAAAAACTGAGCGCTCCAACTAATAAGACTTTCCTGGGGCTTAAAAGAAAAAAAGAGCAAATAACAAGACTCAGAAAGCTCAGCATAGACTCTGTTAGTACACCTTTAAGTCTTTAAGAGGGGGAATCCATCTAACTGCAATGCTTTCCTTTTGATGAGGTGGAGCACCAGGAGGTAATAATCCTGTCAAGAATAAAGAAGGTGCTGCTGGCAACATCCATTGTGAGCTTTACTTCTTAGCATCATTAAAAGTGCAGCATGTCAACAGAAAGGAGTTTCATCTTTTCTTGACTCCATTATTTCTTGACTCCAAAGCCAGTAAATAATGTCAGAGCAACGAAAATTGAGACCACATGGCCAGTGAGCACCATCTGTCCTTATGCATGGTTACCTTCAACCCTCGTTGCATGAAAACAAAAACAAAACATATTGCTCAGAAAACTAAGCTTTTCTCTTTCTAACGATTAAATATCTCAATGTTATATTGTTTTATGCAGTGATTTAGCTGCATTAACACTGCAAAATGGAGGTTAAAGGTTTGTATAAACCACTTGACTTTGCGCCGCACATGGACCGCAGGAAACCATCCCCATTCACGTTGATTTATTAACTTCTAGATAACCGTGAATAAGTGATAGTGATCTCTCTGCCATGATTAATGGATAAAGACCGTTGAGGGTTTTCAGAAGCAAGTCAGCACTTCAACACCGGGATCTGGCAGCCAGTCGCAGTCAGAGCATTTTATCGATTACTTGAAACCTCTTTGATTTCCAGAGCTTAATTTTGAGGTAAACACTCAAGCAGACCCACTCCAGGATCATACATTTAATTCATTATCATCAGAAAAATTGCATGAATTCCATAATACTTAATTCCACAAGGAGACAAATGGAAGAGCTTGACCTCCCTTATGAAAAAGAACGCGCTTAATAGTACTGTATGTGCACTTGTAGTGTACTTAAAAGCTTAAAAGTATATAAAAACTGTACTTGCGGAAAATATAATATCAATGATAGCCACTTAACACTGTGTCCTAACCAGACGCGACGCAACAAGATTCCAGCGGCAGGCAATTTGTCTGTCCACACCAGATGCAACACAGCTGAGCAATCCATAAATATGAAATCCTTTTAACATTATTAAAAGTATATACTGAGTGACTGATGCCATCATTGTTCTGGAATATACTTGTTAGTTCGCATTGAGTTCTCAGTTTTAACGCAGCCTACATGTTTGCTTTAGTTTATTTTCAAGATGTGAGGTAAACTATCTGTTGTTGCTTTCAGTATGGCTATGTCACGCAAAATTATATTCAAACTCACATTAGACACTTTTAACATTTAACATTGAATAAAGCACATAATCAGTACCTGAGATTATCATTGTCACAGTTTGAATGTTGTTGTTCCAACCGCAAAATCCAATTGTTTTTTCCCCGTGAACTGGTTCTTTCAGTTAAAATAACTGATTTGTTTACGTAGACTGATTCTTTCACAAACCGTACATCGGATACTCTGGATTACAGGTAATAATGTTGTAAATGATGTTCAGTTTCTTGCACAGACTGATTGTTTCGCTTCATAAGATCTCAATATATCGTCAGGAGCCACAAGTATTAAGTTTGTATTGCCTGTATCTGCTTTTTTAACTCTCAGAGTGATGCTAGCCATTGATTTGCATTTTATGAATCAGCAAGGACCAGTTTCAGCTAAAAATATTCTTTCTACTGGATAAAAAATGTCACCTATATCTTAGACGGTCTGAGGGTGAGTAAATTAACAGCATTTTTTTGGGGGGGTGAACTATCACTTTAAATTGTATTATTTTTGTAATAAGTACTCTTGTTTAAAAAAGTAGGCTAGAGTCTACTTCCTTTCACAAAAGCTTTCAGTGCCACAAAATGTGCATGGACAAGATAAACTCTGATAGCTCTGACTCATTTTAGGATTTTAACTTTTAACCATACCGTAAAGGCTCTTACACTTTTACGCCTGAGCGTTTGATGGATAATAACGTGAAAGTTCCATTTTCAGGGTTGATTCCTCTAATATTCATTCAGGGAATGCGGAAAATGTCTGATTATAGGGCACTAAATGGCACATGAAAAAAAATAGCTTGGCTAAGACAGAGATTTGGCATGTTTTATAAGGTGATTTGGACCAGCGGTGGGTGAGCATGATGCTGAGACCAAGTGCGGGGAATATTTTTGTGTTCTAATTACTAGCAAGTGAGCAGTGTGCAAACAACAGCCTCTGAATGAATTGTTGGCAAATATTGAAGGACTGACCAGAGAAAGAAGATTTATAGGAGTGCTTTAAGAGGGATGCTGCAAATTAAGGCTCTTTCAAATCACCGTTTTCTCTTCACGATGGCTTTGCCTCCTTCCGTACCAATTCCTCGGAAGGGCTTCCTTTACAAAAAGCTGTCAGTCTCTAAAAAAATAAGGGAGAGCACTTCTGAAAGGGCAGAGTGGGTGAGGGGTCAGAGGTTAACTGCCGCTCTGCTGGCTGAATGGAACTTTGACGACAAGTTTTAAAGCTTGGGTACTGGAAAAACAAAGAAAAATGAGGAGGTCAAATGGTGGACAGGAAAGCAAAAGAGTTTCTCATTACTTTAATTAAAGAAATGCTGTAGACAAACTCTTAAATTTGAAATATTAATCCATAAAATGATGAAAGATCTGTACTTTAGTTCACAATATATTTATATATATAAAATATCTGAATTTAATATCTGAATCAGATTGGATTTTAATATCAAACACAATTTTAATACATTTTAATTCAGAAAAAAAAAATAAA
>NW_015554054.1:548735-550525 GCF_001515605.1 Sinocyclocheilus anshuiensis
TCATTGTATATATTTTATTTATTGTATAATTGGATTTTATTTTATTTTATTTTGTTTATGTATTTGACCAAATTATTAGATCCAGATAAAAAAATATATATAATACAAAATAAATAAATAAATACAATAAAAATAAAAATAAAAATGAGGAATTGATTAGATTGTGAAAAGCAGGCATTTCATTTTTTAATCACAAGCCAAGCAAGTTGTTAATTTTGATGAAAAATAAGTAAAACTACCAAGTTTTTGGAATAAGATTCATTAATGGATCAGGAACGTTGAAGTAAATGGAGCAAATCTGAGTTTCATGTTGACTTGTGCCAGTTTTCGGATTATGGTTGTGGTCTTCAACAAGGCCCTTAGGTAATAAAGAACTATCTAGTCAACGCAATCAACCCTTTTATCTATTCCCAACAAGTAGCTTAATCCCTCACACTTGAGATGTTTTATTGATGTCACGTTCTCCGGCCGCAGAGCAAAAACTGTACGCAATGTCCCTCCGTTCTTCTCCTGACCTCATTCTGACTCTACCGTTGCAATTTGTAGCGTCTGGACCAATCAAAAACACAATTTTTCATTTAGCGGATCTAAATATTTATAATTAATTATAACTAGTTACGATGGATGTGAGAAGAACTTCGGGGGAGGAGGGGAAACCATTTCCCTAAAAATCCCTTGTGCTATTTTGAAAGTCGTTTCCACAGGCTTTAGTATCTCATGGCCAGACTTCGGCAAGAAAAAGACACATTTATCACCTGGACAAGACATCGGTGCTGGTTGGTTAAGAAGGATGAGGATCCCAGGTTGAGTAATGAGAGACTGTCATGGTGCATGTACACACGAGCGTCTCTGTCTTTTGCGTTTTTAAGATGGGTGATGTGCGAATGAGATCTATGTCTGGCCGATGTGTGGGAACCAAAAACAGCTGTTTTCCAAGAGCTGATGAGGCAGGCATTGCTTCAGCAGAGACTCTTTTGTTTCTCAAAAGGGCTTTCGAGAGGGACGTTGAGCTTATCACCTTTGAGATGTGGTTTCCAATGTAAACAGTGGCAATGCAATGTATCTACAACCAAGAGTTCTTGAAAATAAAGGTGTTTTTGCAGTGATGTAGAAGACCTGTTTTGGATTCCCAAATGAACCTTCAGTGAACCACTTTTTAAAAATAAAGTGTCCAAAAAGGTGTTTTTGCAGTGATGTCATGAACCATTTTTGGTTCCACAAAGAAGCTTTAGTTAAAGGTCAGTTCTTATAAGAACCATTTTTATTAGTCTGAAGAACATTTAAATGATCTAAAGAACCTTTTTTCACTATACAGAACCGTTTGTCCAGTAGAAAGATGCCATTGATGTTAAAGCTCTTCATGAAACCATATACACCAGTAAAAACAAAGATTCTTTATTGGCATCAGTGGTTTCATGAAGAACCTTTAACATCCATGAAAACTTTTTGGTCTCGTGACACGTACCAAATGTACATGGGTATTTGTATGCCAAATTCGGTCTTGGTTTCACCCTTTGAATTATTGTGTGACCCATACTATTCCTAGACATGCAATCCATTTCTTTGGAAGCAGATGATGTTAAATCCCATTGGGATTAGATTCATTTCTATTCAGTTATAGCTCTGATTCTTTGCTCAGTGCCTGTCGAATGTGAAAAGCATTTTGGGAGAATGTGTCTGCGGCAATTGTCTCCAATTGGATGGATCAGGCCTAAGAGCCATTTAGGCCTAAACCAGCATTAAACACATTGAAATTGGGAACACACTGGGGAGTCACGGACAACTGCATG
>NW_015554054.1:550909-553252 GCF_001515605.1 Sinocyclocheilus anshuiensis
TCTAGGGGTCGCTATGGGGAACGCCTCGTCGTGACCCGTGTCTGAAGCATACATTGAAAAAACACCAACAACACGTCTGAGGATAAGAGACGGGCACAGAAGGCTACTGTCGCGGCTCACGCTCCTCCTCCGCCTGCGGGTAGGGGTAGGAGGAATCGCGGGTCACAGGGAGGTAGGCAAGAAAGTTAGGTAGGAATTTCCTGCATTACAGTCTCCTATGCTGGACCTATATTTTTTGTTTGTAGTTAATTTAGAATACATATAACTATCACATAAAATAACTCATGGGAGTGTATGCTTCACATGGTCTTAGCAGGTTCCTGTGCAGGCAGGAATCTCAGAGCCTGTGGAACACGTCAACGTCAGTCTCTGGTTTCCATGACCAAGTGGGCTGCTTTGCTTTGGCTCTCTTTGCAACAGGTTCTTTTACACTGTTATTCTCACATCTGAAATAAAAAGTAAGCATGCGGTTTACACAAACTACATTGTTAACATTATTATGATGTTCACTGATACTAGTACGAATTTATCGAAACAAAGAACACAATTACCACATAGCAAACATAGTTTACCATACAAAAAATAAATCAAATGAAAGTAACATCTGTAAATAGTGAATGCACACTTACTCTAAGATTCTGAATGGAGTTGAAAACTGAATGAGCGCCCCCTTACTGTGAGAGATGCAGGTGAAGGCAAGAGTGGTGTATTCAGTCCTAAAATAATTTTTATAAACAATTGTTAGCATTTTTTCCCCAAGAACCTTTAGTTAATGGTCAGTTCTTATAAGAACAATTTTTATTAGTCTGAAGAACATTTGAATTATCTAAATAAACTTTTTCCACTATAAAGAACCTTTTGTCCAGTGGAAATAGGTGTTAAAGGTTCTTCATGAAACCATATACACCAGTAAAAATAGAGGTTCTTTATTGGCCTCAATGGTTCAGTGAAGAACCTTTAACATCCATTGAACCTTTCCAATAAACAAATGTTCTTTATAGTAGAAAACAATGTTCTTTAGATTATCAAAATCACTTCACACTAAGATAAAATGCTTATTTTAAGAACTGATCACATAAGGGTTCTTTCTTTCTTCTATCACTCTTAAAAATACAAGTTCTAAAAGGAACCATGTTCCAGAAGAAACCAAGTTTTCATAGCGATGCCATGGAAGAACTGTTTTGGGTTCCCCAAAGAACCTTTCAGTGAATGAACAGTTATTAAAATAAAAAATTATCTTAATATGAAGAACATTTTAACAAGCTAAAGAATCTTTTCCACTTTAGAACTTTGTTGTGCAAAGGAAAGGTTTCATGGATGTTAAAGGTCATTCATGGAACCATTAACGTCAGTTAAGAACTCCCTAGAACCTGTGATTTTACGAGTGTAGAACCTTTTGTGCAATGGGAACTTGCTATGGATGTTAAAGGTTCTTCATGAAACCACAAATGCCAATAAAGAACCTTTTTTATTTTTCTTAGTGTGAAGAAATCTAAAGAATCTAAAGAAACTTTTCCACTCTAAAGATCCTTTTGTGCAATGGAAAGGTCCCATAGATAATAAAGGTTCTTCATGGAACCATTAGCCGCTTTTCCGCTGTCGGGCCAGTGAGAGCCAGTGCTTTAAACGGGCCGGGCAGGGCTAATAGCCTCGGACCTGCTGCACAGAGGTCAAAATCACACTGCGTTTCCACCGTTGGGCCAGAAACTCCGCTGCGCTTCACTAAAACCCGCCCTTTACACGCCTCTCAGGAACAACGTCACACAACCCCATCATTTCACCAACAAAGAGAAGTCATCAGAAAACTAATAAGAAATAAGTCACTAGAACTAGCGATCACAAAACGAACATGATAAAAGCGGCCGTTTGTTTACATGCTTTGTTAAAGATTTAAGTCTAAAAGCGTCAATGTTTTACAATAATAAGTGATACATTGATCATAATTAATTAATTTATCAGGATTGAAAATTAGTCACACAGAAATAAAGCGGTACATAGCTGTAACAAACGTTTGTAGTCACGGGAAGAAGGAGGCGGGAACCGGCGAACATTTAAGATTTTAATAATAAAATAAACAAACACAAAACGAAAGTAAAGCGGCAGCCCCTCGCGGACGACTGCCGCACACAAAACACAAAATAAAGTCCAGGCCTGGTCCTCTCTCATCCAACACTGTTGTCACTCCTCCTTTTATCCTTCTGGAGCTCCTCCGTAGCCCTCGGTGGACGGCCCAACACTCCTCCGCTGCCTGGTGGACGGCGACGGCTCCTCCGGGTTCGGGCAGACGGCAGGAGTCCCCTGTTCCCTGCTCCTCCCCATCATGGCGGATGGCAGCAGGCTCCG